>NC_056727.1:194210618-194289008 GCF_019279795.1 Protopterus annectens
TCCAAGTGTGATATTAGTATAATACAGACAGTATCAACACACACCAAAGATTGCTGCCACAGCCATGACAACAAATGAGATGAAACAAAAACATAGGAGTTTTGTTACTTTATGAAAACAAATGCACAACCCAAGGATAATCTAGACATCACATCCTATAAGCAAACCAAGTGGAATGTGACCTGTGTCCTGGGGTAGATGGTATGTGGAACATCCACCAGCATGTGGCCACAGTCTTGACTACTCCCTTGTATGCAACACAACTATTGAGTATATGCTGGACATCCACCTTAAAGGCCATAATGCCTCCATAGGTCACAGCCTACATCACACCAATAACTGAGTACAATGCATCCTTCTTCAAGTACCTCCCCACACATCTTCCAGTGATGTGTAACTGAAGTGTATCACCTTTGCCACAGTAAGCTCTCACACATCTTACTGACCATACCTAGGTATTATTTTTGTTGCATAAACATTACTGTCTGTTGGTGCAGAACAACCACTGAGGTGTTATACCAGATGGATGTGTGATACCTGTTCAGGTGATGCACATAGTACATACATAGCTGTTTGACAACATTAATGGCATGGGTTACATTTATGACAGTGTGGATTGTGCCATAAATATATATATATATATATATATATATATATATATATATATATATATATATATATATATATATATATATATATGGATCTACCTTACTAGATCGACACGTTAAAACAGCGAAAACAACTTCACTGATGCCAGAAGATCGACAAGGCAGAAGACCGACGGAGGAAGACACCGACGCTGAGAACACTGCGATGGGGAAAGGATGTGTAAGTATGCAGTAGTGATGGACGTTAGGGAGCAGACAGGTAAGTGTGCGATGTTGACTGTGTGTAGGGATAGGGTTAAGTGAGTTAGGGTTAGGGTTAGGTAAGGGTGCAGTAAGGTAAGTGTGCGTTGACGGTCTGTAGGGGTAGGTGGGATAAGTGAGTTAGGGTTAGGGTGCAGGTAGGTGAGTGTGTGATAGTGACGGACTTAGGGTGGGTTAGGGTTGGGATAGTTGTGTATGTATGGGTTAGTGTTGGTTTGTAAGGATTTTGGTGTGCTTGTGTTGTGTGTGGGTTTTGGATAGGGATTTGTTTTGTTTGTTGGTATGATGTGTCGTGTATGAGGTGTCGTGTTTGAACTGTCGATCTTCTGGCATCGGTGAAGTCGTTTAGCTGTTTTAACGTGTCGATCTATTAAGGTAGATCCATATATATATATATATATATATATATATATATATATATATATACGGGTCTACCTGACAATGCCGAAAGCTGACAACGCCGATGATGAGAACACCGACACCAGAAGATGGAAAACTTAGATGACCGATGGATGAAAACCGAGACGCTGAAAACAGTGACATGTGTAAGTATGCGGTAGTGACGGTTGTTAGGGTTAGGGTGTGAGTAAGGTAAGTGTGCGATATTGACGGACTCTAGGGATTGGGGTGGGTTAAGTGAGTTAGGGTTAGGGCGCGGGTTAGGTGAGTGTGCAATAGTGACAGTCTTTAGGGTTGGGGCGGGTTAAGTGAGTTAGGGTTAGGTTGCGGGTTACGCGAGTGTGCGATAGTGACAGTCTTTAGGGTTAGGGGCGGGTTAAGTGAGTTAGGGTTAGGGCGCGGGTTAGGTGAGTGTGCAATATTGACAGTCTTTAGAGTTGGGGCGGGTTAAGTGAGTTAGGGTTAGGGCGCGGGTTAGGTGAGTGTGCGATAGTGACAGTCTTTAAGGTTAGGGGCGGGTTAAGTGAGTTAGGGTTAGGGCGCGGGTTAGGTAAGTGTGCGATAGTGACGGACCTTAGGGTTAGGGTCTGGGTTAAGGTTATAGATAGTTGTGTATGTAAGGTTTCGTGTGGGTTTGTAAGGATTTTGGTGTGCTTGTGTTGTGTGTGTGCATTTTGGACAGGGGATTTGTTTTGTTTGTTGATTGTCGGGATTGTGGTGTGTCGGGCATGTGAGGTTTCGTGTTTGTGAACTTTCGGTTATGTGGTGTCAGTGATTTCATTGTCGGTGTTGTAGTGCTTCGGTGTTGTCAGGTAGACCTATATATATATATATATATATATATATATATATATATATATATATATACATATATAGAGAGAGAGAGAGAGCGAGATAAATGTACATATATATATATATATATATATATATATATATATATATATATATATATATATATATATATATATATATATATATATATATATGCGGGTCTATGTTAAAACAACGAACGGAATAAATTGTGAACGCTCCGATGAGCGGAAACTCATATGATCGATATCGCTGTTGTGGGGGGCTGTGCCCCACACCCCCCCTAAAAAATATATTCCAACTCCGAGATCGCACTACAGTGAAGAAAGGGCAAACTTTCCCATTTTCACTGTACTGTGATCTCACAATATCGATGTTGATCATATGCGTTTTCGCTCATCGGAGCATTCAAAATTTATTCCATTCATTGTTTTAACATAGACCCTATATATGCACACCAGTCCACTAGCCTGTATTGATCATACTGTCATACAGGTATAGCAGTGTCCCTCCTAACACCTCCAGCAGATGTTGCAGTGACAGGACAGTGTGCCTGATTACCCTCATAGATTGCTGACATGTCAATAGCTGTACAAGTGTGTTTGTACAGAACCATCTATGATTACTCAAAATCACATGTTATGTCAGAGACATGGGATTACTGGTGATGTTATTTCGATATTGTCCATGATTGTTTGTGCTTCTTTTACTGTTGTCAATGAGCCTGTAACTGTGTCCAACTTGGAGTCCTCTGCTGACATTATAGTCATATTCAGGCAGTCAGTTTGCACAGCTTCACAATATGTACCCAATCCCAGTTGTATATAACATCCTTGATAGATGTCCTTTCCATTGTTCATGCCAAGATACTTATATCACAAATATGTCTTCTCCATTGTTATGTCACCTTGTCTGACAGTCACATAATATGCATTTTCACTGTGCAGTCAGGACTGTACCATGTTGATATGTGATTAGTGTTCTTAATACAACTGCCTTCAATTTACATGCCTCATCTGCTGTACATTATGATGTTTCACCTGTCCTCTTTCCCTGTGTTCATTCCTACAGTTCATCTGTGTGTCCCTATTCAATGCACACACTTTCCCTTTATTTTAAATGGCAGTCCATGTACCCTTACCGATCATTTACACAGCATTTGCACAGAATGCCTGGAATGGAATTCCACAGTACTCTGCACTGTATACACTGTCCTATAATGTGTTTGGACCATATACATTGCTATATGATAAACCCTGGTAATCAATGTGATATTCTGTGCAATCGCACTAACCTAGTTTGTTATCCGTGTTGCTTTACATGATTTCCTGTTGGCCCACTGTTGCCAGCCACAAAACCATGCTTGTTTACATTTAAACTCGATGAGTGGTATGAATATGTAATTACCACTACTGATTACTCACAAATACGTAAACTCCATGTAGGCTTCGAATGAAGTCTACATACAGTTTATTAAGTCCTACCATATGCCTTTTCGAGTATTATTCATACTAAACTGTTATGTGATGCATGGTTATTAAATATTTAGTTTAAGTTGGTAGTATAGCTACTATGTGACATTTTATATTCTGCAGTATTTCACTTTCCTGATTACTTTTTATTGTTCATTGATGCATTGTTGATTCAAACATATTGTCTAATAATATATTTACTCCTGATAAATAATGATAAAATGATAGAAATACAGAAGCTTTATGCTGGTTATATATGAAATAGGGGATGTGAAAGTGCACTTTCCATGATAATGTGGGCAGAAAAAGGGGAAAGTGGAGTGCAAATTACGGGAAGCAATATGTGTTGGGTTATCATATTTGCCAGTGGTTTGGAGACCTTACTCTCTCTCTCTGTCTCTGTATATTATGTCAGACACAGAGAGATGAGCTAAATGGGTCATGGCAACTAGGTCAAATGAGTTGCTGAAATGAAGGAAAATTCAATGAGATATGAAGACAATGAAAAAGTCAATAGAGAATAGAACAGGACTTACCTCAGACTAGCAAATGTAATGAATGCATGGATGGCATTACAAACCCAGAAGAGAAAAGGAAGGGAAAAATATGCATATAAATGATGCTGGCATTGATTGAAAGAGGTAGGTATTATTCATACATTCTAGCAGAACTACTTGGTCAAAAGGTGGGAGATTCCCTTAGTAGAATTAAAGGTAATCTTTGGAAAGAAAGGCAGAAATGCATGGAGTATACTTCTGTTTGAGCTAAGGTCTAGAGAACTGGCAGCTAGTGTTAACATGATGAATAAAACCTCATACAGCAAAACAATTGCTTCCTGAAGTTCCTGTGAGCATAGAACAAGAATATATTGCATGTTTCTTACCTCAAGGGAAGAGACCATAGGTTTCCATCAGCAGAAACAGTAGTGGTTATTCTAATAGGCTCTGCTCAGAAAAAAATGACAGACATGCAAACATCTAAGCATTTCAGCAGTACTACCTCTACACATGTATTGCTATAGTGCATGTCTTAGCCATCCTGCAGCAGGGAAGGTTTGTCCTAAACAAATAACTGGTGCAAAAATCATGAACTGATAATAAATACCAAGAAATGCATTATCATATCCTTTGTGAAGTTATCTACCATGGGAAACTATCACATTGACACTAGACCCCTGAGAGATGTCCCAGTTATCCAAAATCTGGTAACCTATGTGGATAGTCACTTAACTTTCAATCAACATGTCGACTGTCCTTTAAACAAAGGGATTGTGCCCAGATCTTGTAATGTCATTGTCTCCCTTTTCCTCACTCTCATTAAGCTGGTCATTCAGTGTAATGCCTCCTGCAACTTCTGCAACACCCACAGAGATACCTTACTAAAAGGATGCATGGCCTAAACAACATGTCCTACATGGACTGACCCAAAGCCCTGTCATTATATGTAGTATCTTGCAGACTGCTTAGAGGTGACAAGGCATAGTTCAACCTATTACTGATGGATTTCATGCATATCAGCATTCAAATGGCATCAGAAATACTCTTTCATGGATCTAAGCCTCTTCTGCAGCATTGACAGAATGGTTTAAAGGGACAGCTATATCATGCAGAGCACACCACTGCTCTGAAACAGATTTCCCATTTATGTAAAAACAAAACTTATCCCTGCTCATATTCAAGCACACCTTTTATCAATGGAAGGGTTATAGAAAATTTAGCATACACCTGTCCCTGTACTACTATAGCAATAAACCCACGCCTGGGTGTGGGTAATGCTGGATTTGCCTACGGATGGTGTGGTTTGGTCATGAGGGTGAAGTCCGAGTGGCCAAACAAAGACAACCATGGGTAAATCCAGCATTACCCACACCCAGAAGTGGGTTATTGCTATTATACAGTGACATTATTTAAGAAAAAAAATAATTACTTTTCTTAAATAATGGCATTGTATAATGCCTCCTTGCTGCCCTTCCGCAGCTGTCTGGTATTCTGTGGCAGTTCTGATGTACTACTCATGTGTATTCTTACGCAGTACATCAGAGCTGTGGGTGGAAGCAACGGAGAAAGCAAGATCTCCGTTGCTTTTTACAAACTGTCTTGCTGTGTTAAAGGACAGTGTGTAAAAAGCAATGGAGATCTTGCGTTCTCCGTTGCTGTATAAAAAGAGTTATACTAATGGAAAAAGACCGGGCGACCGGACCTGTTTCCA
Organism: Protopterus annectens; assembly: GCF_019279795.1. Taxonomy (NCBI): domain Eukaryota; kingdom Metazoa; phylum Chordata; order Ceratodontiformes; family Protopteridae; genus Protopterus; species Protopterus annectens. Next base: position 194,216,377 of record NC_056727.1, read on the forward strand.
TTACTATAACTCTGATTTACAATGTGCACACTGACCAATCAGCATGCACATTTTGGAATATTAATGGGGGGGGTCATTGTGTAATAATAAATAAATACTCTTAAATGTTTTATAACCTTATGACTGTCCCCATTCTGCTAATTAATAAACACTCCTACAGTAAATGCTTTATTCCATTCATGGGTACCCTCAAATTATCTATGATATGATCTTCTCACTAGGAGTAATATAGAATTTCCAGGCATAGGATAGGTAAAGCCAATCTAACACCAAATGGGATAGGTTCATTCAAGCACCAAGAGGGAAATTGGATAGGGTTAAAATGCCCCACAAGGACTACTTGCCTAGTGCTTCCCCGTGATCTTATGATCTGTGAAATTTTATTAGTTTTTAAAGCTGTCATGCATGGCCTATCTGAAAGCATCCTGTTGTCTGACTACAGAATTAAGCAATTCAGAGACACTGCCTACATGTGAATTAAAAGTGTACATATCTTGCTGAGTTTGAAGGTCATCTTGTGCATCAATGCAAGGTATTCAGATAGACCTGGAAGCCGTTTAGAGTATATTAGACAGCAAGAAAGACAGATGTCAGAGATATTATAAGTCATGGATATCTTGATTTGTCTGGTATTGTGTACCTTGGCCATTGTTCCTATTGTGGACACACCCCAGAAACCAAATAAAACCACAGTCAGCTTTTCTAGCTGTAAAAATTTTATGGGATTAATAAAGATTTGCTATGTCTGGCAAGATAGGGCTTGAGAAGTGTTGCAAATTAAGGTACAATGTTTATTATGATTATACATTTTATTATATGGCTGTATCACAGGATTACCTGGTTGACTGACTGGATTATCAACAAAGGCCTACATGGGTGCAGAGGGGTTGCATTCTGGGTGAGGGCAATTGAAGTTTGAATGCTGCCATACTAAGTGAGAATTCCCATCTATGCCTTATGTTATCATTCAGCAGGTTACTAGACCATTTTAAGTGAAAGTCCCTGTTATATAGTGATATGCTCTAACCTAAAAGCCAGCTATGTATAATTTAGATGTAGAATGTGTGCCTTTGTGAATCAGCTATATTCAATTTATCTGTACATATACCATTCCTTATGGCAACAAATATGCCATGCTATATTCTTATTGTGTATACAGGAGACAGGATGTCTAGCAAAGGAGGAAGGCAGAGGCTGGAGGACTTCAGCCAGCCGGAAAAAACGTCTTCTTATCAGAGATGAGGCAGACATGCAGGTGAGAAAGCAAGTTCATCAGGGCCTGCTGCATAGTATCAATGCTGTGGTTGGGCACAACAGGACCATCACACATCAGACATAGTCTGACTGTCATAATTAGTTGAGCTAAGGTGAAGAAACAAAAAATCACAATGAACTAACAAACTGAGAATCCGTCCAGTGTCTAAAGCATTAATAGATGTAAATCTGACAGGAGATGAGGGACCTCATCTCGTCTCTGGAGGTAGTCTTGATGTGAGTGTGGGCCTGTTCCATCCCAGCCATACCTGTCTGTGTGCCTCAGCAGGTTATTAGTGTGTAGCAGACGATGATAGATATTGTTCCTAGCTATATACAGAATATGAGTTAATCATGTTGGCACTATATACACTTCTCTTCATAGACGTTTCAGGCTTGTAACAGCACCATGCAGCCCAAGAAGATAATGCTAAATCCATTATTTTTCTGCATGAAAACATTTTCCCCTGCATGTCACCCAGGCACCCTAGTAATATATCTTAATATGTTGACTGTGTTGTTTTCTCTGTTATGCGTTAACAGGTGCAAGTTGTATAAGACAACAGGATGAAGCAATTTAAAAATTAAGTTCAATACATCTACTATGCCTTATCATGGTGCCAACATGCATTAATTACAGCTAGGCTACACAATGAAACTGTCTATGTCCTTCATGAATAGTGGGTGATTTGCAACCAGGACATACATACGGCTGAAAATTTCTCCCAGAAGGGAAGGGAGCTCCCATGAATGACCAGCACAGGTATGGTCTTCCTGTCCCTGCCACAGCACTTTGGACATGTGTACTGCCTTTTATGTGATTGTATCCATGATAGATCAGTAACATAGGGATACCCAATGCCATCACACCTCTGTTGTGGGTGATGCTAAGCATCAATCAGCATATGTGTAGTAATGATATGCAGGCATAGTCTGTGGCCATATGGCCCAATATGAAGCTTGTAGGTACATTTATTTATTTATTTATTGATTTATTGATTTATTTGTCTTTGTTGAGTGAGAAAGTCTGAATGGGCAGACTCTATTTTCAGAGGATGCCCAGGGGAAAACCTCCATCACGGAACATTTATATTAACAAGTGAATTTCAAACAGTTACATTTTTCATGAAAAGACAAACATAATTACAAAACAGGTATATACAGTAAATTATTTAGATTAACAATTGTATGTCTATACAGTTGTTCCAGCTGTAAAATCTTGCATTAAGTAAATTTATTGTTACTGCAGAATAGAAAACATTATTGCAAAGAAGTTTAGTGATCTTACATTTCAGAAAAGAAAGATTTGAAGTTCAACATACGTAATTAAGTAAGTTATAGGAAGGGGGATCTTAGTATTGCATAGGTTTGTAAAAAGTTCAAGAGATATAATGAAGTAAATTATAAACGTATGCAGGATGGGAAATATTAGTGGTGTATAGGATGATAGTGGTAATAGCATATCATCAAGACAGCTTTGTGTCTCATCCAGGAAAATGCTGCCCTGCACCATCTTGAGATCCATCAGCTCTATTTAGACATGGTGTATGTATGCAGTGAAATGACTGGTGTACAATGGACTATGGTAACATGCATCACTTTAATCAGTACATCATGAGAAGGATTGTAATCACCCTTCTGTCTGTCATAACTAGCAGTGTTGTCCATGGATAAAGTAAGGCCATACATAAAGTCGATGTGTGTCAAACTTTTAAATGGTGTACATACAACAGCAGCATCATGAGATCTGAGGAACCCTGTCGTCCATTATGATTATTAGCCTAAGACCTTAGGAATCCTCACCACTGAACTCCATACAGGTCTATGGTGTCATCTCACCCCTGCCTCAACTGCTTCCCAGTCCTGCCACCCATCACTAGCAGAGTCAAACCTAATCCCTGTCACAGGAGGACATCAACCCTGACACCCACAAAATTGCAAATTATGAGGCTCCCCTCCTCACTTTCCATGTGCATTTCCACAATTTGGTTTGTGTTACAGTCTAGAGCTGCTGTATCCATTTCTGTCACCTGTGCAAATTATGGTAACTGTGACTAACCACCCTATTGTCTTCTTCTTTCAGTTTTTCCCAGGTTAAGGGTCACCACGGTGGATCACCTGTCTGCTCATGATTGGCAGTGGAGTTTTACAGTGTTGAGTTGCCAGCCCGGCACCCAATCTTCCAAGGAAGGCACACACATGCATGCACTCATGCCTAGGGCCAATTTAGAGCATCCAATCCACCTACAGCATGCCTTTGGGATGTGGGAGGAAACCGGAGCACCCGGAGGAAACCCACGCGAACACAGGGAGGACATGCAGACTCCGCACAGAAGGCACCCCAGCTGAGGATCAAACCGGAGAACCTCTTGCTATAAGGTGGCAATGCTAACCGCTGCAACACCGCAGTCACCCTTGACTCACCACCCTATATTGTTAATATTATTTCAAATACTTAATGTGACCAAACAATGCACTGGCAAGCATGGTCTAACAGTAATATGCCCTTGTTATGTTTAATCTGTCTAAGATTGTTACTTTATGTTTGTCATGGCCCATACTTGTCAACTAGATCTTAAATATCTTCTTAAGCACATAAAGCAGCTTGAGACACCTCAACATTTCCTCACAAAAAGATCTCAGATCTCTGTACCCTTAGCTACTCCTATAGACTAATAACCCTATCCCTCTATTTAGTATCATATAGAGTCCTGCAGGGTGAGATCAATTTAGTCTTCCATGCTATGAACAATCCAGAGCTATGGAGACTTCTTCACCTAAATAGAACCAGTGGCAAACCAAACACTTATTCTAGAGACCTAAACCAATATTGCCGCATCAACAACACTAGATGGCATGATAGGTACTGTATATCAATATGCGTGTATATACCTTTATGAGGCTATCCAAGGGCTTGCACAAGTGTATACATACTGAGCATGTGTGAGCCTGATCACCATTTTGTAGTTAGCTGTTGAGATGTAAGCAATGTATGTATGTAAGGCTTGTCTGTTAACTAGTTCGTTCATATTTTATGATGCTGCAATCCATCCTGATGTGTTTGCATGTATTAAAGCATTTGAATGAAACCCCCAGCCTTTTTCTTATATGTGTTAGAGATGAACGAGCGACATGGTGCCAGAAGTGGCATGTCTAAAGGAGATGGTGTCAGATGAGGCATATCTAAAAGGACATGGTATAAGAAACAGCATGTCTAAAGGACAAGGAGTCAGAACCAGAATATCCAAGGGACATGAAGTCAAAGGTGGCCTTGGTAAAATAACTTAAGGTACTTGGTAGGAGTTGGTAGAATATATAGGAGTGTATCATTCCTAAATGTGCAAAACTTCACAAAACAGGTCCGAAATAAATTTCAGGTATTAAAACTTGCTAAGCACTATTTCTTTTCACATAATATGAAATGAGGCAGACAGAGCATTCTAAATGATATTCGCATAAACAGAGATGTACAATATTGATAAAAATATTCAAATTCCTACAGAAAATGTGAAATGAAGTCTGAATTGCATAAAATGAAAAAAATAAAGGAAACAACTGCATTTTTGCAAAGCATATGTATTTTATATTAAGCAAAGATATCCAGGTTATCAAAATTGTATAAAATGCTCACATTTGTGCAGTGTTACAGTAAAGCTATCTCACAGAAGTACAGCCATTACAAGACATATTTCACATAGTACAGCCATTACAGGGCATATTTTGCTAAGTACAGTATTTCAAAGAGTTTATTGTGCATTTGAATGTTGTTATAAGCTCACAAAACTGTTGTACATAATTACAAGGGCCATATTTTCAGTGTGTTTGTGTATACTTTGTGGGCATGGCAAATGGAGTTTGAAAACCCAGTGCACTTGAGTTTGACAGTAAAATTGCTGAGAACTGGAGAGTAATTGAGCAAGAGTGTGACATTTTCAGCCAAATGTTCCCTATAGTACAAAGGTTTCCTTCTTAAATAAAAGACTGACAAGATATTTTAGATAATGCTTGATGTGGTCAGCTTGTACACTAATGTACAACATATACATGGAGTTAAGTCTTTGTATTATTTTCTGGGGGATTCACCTAAGTCCAGCTTCGTTATAGATTTAATTTTATTTTGTTTAAAGAATAATGTTTTTGAGTTTAATGGAGAGATCTACCATCAAGTACAGGGCACAGCAATGGGGGCACCTTTTGCCCCCGTGTATGCCAATCTAGTGATGGCTAAGTTTGAGTTTGAATATTTATATAAACAAAAGTTTTTTAATAAATATGTTGTGAAATAGTGAAATATCTTTGTTATATTGATGATTTGTTTTTTTTTTTTTTTTGTGTAAGGGTGGCATGGATGAGGTAAATAATTTTGTGGTTAATATGCAACAAAATAGGTTTTCATTACAATTTGATGGTTTACAACTTGGGGAGAAAGTTGATTTTTTGGACTTAATTTTGATGGAGAATTTTAATACAAAGAAAATCACTACCTCCATACATAGAGAATCATTTAGAAGTAATGTATTCTTCTGTGGTTCTAGTTGTCACCCTAAACATCTAATGGAAACATTAACTTATACAGAGTTTCTTAGATTAAATCGACTATGTAGTCAGGATTATGACTTTTTGAAGGAAGCATTTGAAACTTATAAGATGTTTATTAATAGGGGTTATAGTAAAGATCAAGCTGAAAAGTCTTTACATAGAGTTTGCACTGATAGACAACAATTAGTAAAGTGGAACAACGGGAAAAGTGTATTGTTAAACAAGAATTTCAAAATAAAAATAAGAATATAAATAGGAGGGATTAAATGTTATGGTAATATTAATATTGGTGGTAACAAAGATGGAGAGAAATGTAATAATATTTATTTTTTTACTACATGTAAAGTCAACACATAGCAAATGTTTTATGACATCATTGGTCTATGTTACTTTCTGATTGACAGTTAATAGGCAAGATTAATAAATGTCCCCTTATTTCTTATAAGAAGGGCAGACGTATTGCTAATTTTGGAGTACATAAGACATTCACTTTCGCCCTATCTAGTGTGGAACCTTATGTAAACAGTAAGGTGGGGACATATAATTGTAGAAGATGTTCTATTTGTCCCTTGGTAGTTAATAATTTTCCCAAAATTAATAATGTGTATTAAAAACCAGTGTGTAGGTTTGATTGTAATACTGAGGCAATAGTATATGGGTGGAAATGTCCCTGTGAAACATTTTATATTGGGGAAAGTCAACATGTTTTTAAAATATGCCTTCAAGAACATGTTAGGGATATAAAAAATGAGAGTGTAGCTAGCCCTTTAGGTTTGCATTTTAGAAATTTTCATTGGGGAGATGTTACTTTGTTAAAATGATCCATTTTAGAACAGATAAAAGTACAGGTTGGTGAAAAAGTTGATTTGAAGTTTAAACTATGTAAAGAAACAGTGTATATTCTTAAGTATAATACTTTGGACCCTAAAGGTCTTAATAAGGACCTTGATTGGAAGTGTCTATATTAAATCAGCGAACGCTTAAAAAAGCGAACGCTGATGTATCGACCCCATGTAAGCGAAAGCTTACAATCCCGAACACTTAGAACAGTGATTTTTTTCCTAGGGAAAAAATCGTTGTTCCAAAAAAGAAAAAAAGAAAAACTTTAAAACATTACATAAAGTGGAGAGCTTTGCCCCCCCACACACACTCTACTTAAATATACCAACTCCGAGATCACACTACAGTGAAGAAAGCAGCAAAATAACGAAGGCGGCCAAGAGATTTCTTTCCCAGGGAAAGAATTCGCTTATATGCCATTTCAGTATTTTGCCATTTTGTGCTTTCAAGTTTGATCAAGACGCATTCGAAAGAATGCACCTCCGATCATATAATAGGGAACCCATTGAAAGTATATAGTTAATTGAATTATTGTATTATTGAATCGTATATAAAAACAGGTGTGTTTTACTTGGTTTTTACTCCTTTGAAGGGTTTTGAGATGAGGTGCTAGAGTCTTTTGGTATTAAAGCAAGAAATTTATGGATTTGTGGCTGTGGTTCTTGTTTTTGCTGTGATTTTCTACTAGTGGTTTATATATATTGACATTTTCATACAGGCTGCATTTTCTGATAAAGATGACTTCACAAAGGGATTTATTCTACTTAATTTAGCAGAGTCAGAAGTCGCAGATAGGGAACGTTCATTTGTGTATGTACCTGCTGTCTATATCGGAGAGGGGAAGACCGTCATAGTGCTGTACCGGCTGAGTCAAGGGAGAACCCAGAGTGCTTAAAACATAAATTTAGAGAAATGTGTAACCCCCAGACAAATGTTACATTGGAAAGGCACTTATCTTATACAAGAGATCAAAAGCCTGGTAAAACGTTTGCAGCATATATAACTGATCTGAGAAATAAAGCTAAAACTTAAGGTATGAGTTGATAAAAAGACAGACTTGTGTGTGGCATAAAATATGATGTTGTGAGAAAGATTTTACTTTGTGACAGTATTTTATCTTTGAATAAGGCCATTGAGATTTGTCAGATATACAAGCTCATAGAAAAGCATAAAATATGTTTACAAATGAGAACATCTGTAGAAGGCACAGTGACAGAGCTCATGTTGATAGTATACAGCACGTTATTAAAAGAAAATGGGGCCAAGCGCATGGCAGCTGTAATCCCTGCAGCACTCATTGGTAAAGCCCAGGGCTTTCTAGCAAGTTCCAGACTTCACACAGTCTCAATGAAACATAAGAGTGAGTCAGCAAACACAAAGCATGGGCCCCAACCTAGTTTCATTGCCAACTGTCGTAACTGTAGGGGAAGTCATGAATCTAAAATGAAAAGTATTTAGCTTTTGGTTTACAATGTCACAAATGCAGTAAATGAAATCACTTCAAAATATTTTTCAAGTCAAAAGCCCCACATTCTTTTATTAAAAGGGAGCATTTTAAGAAACAATTTGATCAGTTAGTGGCAAACCTACTCTTTATGTTGATGGGTTGTCAGTGCTTCGCTTCATGAAATAGTCAATGCAGTAGATTTAAGGACCAAGAATATTTTGTACTATTCAGATAAATGGCATACCCATGGAGCTCAAAGGTGATACAGGTTCCAAGTGCAATGTTATGTCGGCAGAAACATTTGCCAGAGTATTTAAAGGTGAAAGGCTTGATTTGGCAAGGTGTGCAAAACATTTTGCTTATGGAGGTGAAGAAAGTCAGACCAAAGGCTCAGTAGTGGTTTCATGTTACTCTGCTGGGAGATGCTACGACTTATTATTTTATGTGGTCAACAGGTACATCCAGTCATTAGGGCTCAAAGACAGTTTGAAAATTGAGCTGCTTTCATTTAATAAGGAAGCCCATAATGTTAGCTTAAAAGACCACTACTCTAATTTTGCCCAGACAATTTTTCTACCTGTACTGATCTGTTTGAAGGCAAACTAGGCAAACTTCCAGTTGTGTACTCCATGAAGTTAGACCCAGAGGCCAGTCCAGTTATCAGGCCAACATGTAAAGTTCCAATAGCCATGCAAAACAGAGTCAAAACTGAGTTCGATAAAATGGTGCGAGAAGGTGTGATTTGTCCAATAGAAACTCCAACTGAATGGGTATCTTCCATTGTGGCAGCTCATAAGAAAATCTCAAATGACATCAGTATATGCATTGACCCATTGGATTTGAACATAGCACTAAAAAGACCTTATCACTCAATACGCACAGTCGATGAAGTCGCAGTCTTTATGCCAAATGCAACTATTTTTTCTGTCTTAGATGCAAAGAGTTCATTTTGGCAAATTCAGCTTGACAAGAAATCATCATTGTTGACTACTTTCAGTACTCCATTTGGCAGGTACAGCTTTTTGAGAATGCCATTTGGGATAAATTCTGCAAGTGAATTCTTTCAATGTGCAATGGAGCTAATTTTTTCAGGGTATCCTTGTGCTATTATAGTAGACAACATATTTTTAGGAGGTCATGATGAAGCAGAACATGACAGAAACCTCAGAAAAGTTCTGGAAAGGGCACATCAGGTGAATTTTAAGCTCAATGCACACAAATGCAAATTCAGGCTACAATTTATTTAATTTATTTATTTACATTTGTTGACTGGGAGTGTCCGACTGGACGTAGGTCCATTTTCAGTGGTGGCCCGGGGAGAAAAGCTCCACATTTAAAATAAACAGACAGTAGTTACATTGGATTACATAGCGATTAACAATTTGATTAACATAGCAATTGATTACAAAACATATTTACAGATGAAGAACATAGTACATCAGTAGACAACTAGAGAATCTTTATCTGCGAAGTACATAACAGACATTAACAAATGTTACAATAAGAAGTTCCTGCTGTATAATAAGTACTAGGTTATGAGCATCTGAGCTTGTATAATCAAGGTAGTTAGTGGGGTGGAAAGAAAGGTAGTGGTTGGATGGGGTGGGTGATATTAGAGTGGGAGTTGCAAGGGCATAGCCAGCATGTTTTTAGGTGTGCTTTTAATGAAGTTTTGAAGTGGGTGCATGATGGTATGGAGGTAATTGTGGGTGGGAGGGAGTTCCATAATTTGGCTATGGCGCAAGAGAATAGTGCTTCACCAGCACAGTTAATGGCTTTAGTGATCTGCAAGTGATTTTTTTTGCTGTATCTTAGTGGCCTGGTGGTGCGATAGGGCTGGAGTAGATTATGGAGGGATGGGACACTCAGTGGATGGTTTACTAGTTTGTGGGCGAGTGAGAGTTGATACCATTGAAGGAGGTGAGGGAGTTCAAGCCAGACCAGTTCAGCAAGTGAGAGACAGTGGTGACTATGGTAGGATGCCCCTGTGGCAAATTTGGTGATTTTGTTGTAGTAGGTCTCTACCTTGTTTAGATCGCATTGCCTTAGGTTGGTATATATTGGAGAGACATAAAGTAGGGTGGAGATAAGTTGGGAATTTGCTATTGAAATCTTTGCTGCTTTGGTGAGAAGTTGCTTATTTCTGTATAATGCTCCTAGTTTTTTGAGGACTTTTTTTTATGGTCATGGATATGTGAATGTCAAATTTTAGTTTATTGTCTATTTCTACTCCTAGCAATTTGGTGTGTTCAGTTGGGTATATAGTGGTGCTGTCTTTTGCTGTGATGTTAAAGTGAGAGTTGTTTTGAGTATGTTTGGTGGGTTGGAAGATGTGTAGTTTAGTTTCCTTTGGGTTGGGTATTAATTGGGCATCGGATAACCAAGTTTCAACAGAGGAAAAGGCTTCCTGTGTGACTTTTTGCAGTTTGGGTGGGGACTGGGCTGAGCAGATGATGGTTGAGTCATCTGCATATTGTATGAGTGTGCCATGTTTGGTGGCAGAGGCTAGATTATTGGTGAAAACAGAGAAGAGTAGGGGTCCAAGGATGGATCCTTGGGGAACCCCTATGGAGACAGGTAGTTGGGGAGATATGTCATTCTGCCATACAACAGATTCTTGGCGGTCGGACAGGAAACTCTGAAACCAGTTGGTGACTGATTGAGAGAAGGATAGGTTATTGAGGACAGAGATGAATTGTTTGCGTGGTACCATGTCAAATGCTTTAGATAGGTCTAGGAAAGTAGCAGAGGAGAAATAGCCATTGTTTTTATGCTGAAGGATAGTGTTAGTAAAGGAGAGTAAGGCAGTGGTGGTGCTATGGTTTGGTCGAAAACCATGCTGAGTATTGGAAAGGAGGTTGTAAGTAAGGAGGTAGTCTGAGACCTGAGAGTGTATGCATCTCTCTAGTATTTTGGAGAGTGGAGAGAGAATAGCTATGGGGCAGTAACTGGTTAGTTCTGTGGAGGGCCCGCCTTAGTGGAAGGGAATTATATGTGATACTTTCCACAGTGTGGGAACGTAACTTTCTGACACAGCTTGGTTAATCAAGATGGATACTAGGTAGGCCAGAGCATCAGCTGTGATTTGTAGGTATTTACTTGGGAGGTTATCTGCTGCTAATTTGGTGGGCTTAAGTTTAGTTAAGAGTTTTTTTTTATGTTGGAGGTAGGTACAGGAGAAAAAGAGAAGCCAGTGGGGAGATTACTAGTTGAAGGTGTGGGTTGGAGAGGAGGGGGGTTGTTTTTAGTTAGTGATAGTATAGTTTGTGTGAAGTGTGTGGTGAATGAGGTAGCAATATTTTCAGAGGAGTGAGGGATGTTAGGAGGAGGGGTACTGACTTTACCTTGGGTGGAGGATGGAGTTTATGGAGGACCAGAATTGTTTGGGGCTATGTTGGGAGGAGTCTAGGGCAGACTGGTAATATTGGAATTTGTCCTGTTTTATTAGATTTTTGACTCTATTGCGTACTTCTAGGAATTTCTGTCTAGTTGAGGGGGTTTTGGTTTTGCGCCAGTGCTCCCAGGCTTTATCCCTGTTTTTCATTTCTTAATTGCTGGTTTTCTGTAGCCATGACGAGGGTTGTGCTTTGGTTCTGGAAAGTCATATGGGGGCATGGTAATTAAGGATGCTCAAGAAGGTAGTATTAAAAAATTCAACTGCATCATCAAGACTGAGGTACTTTAGAGGATGCGAGTTACATTCCTTGAGGGATGAGATGAATGTGAGTGGGTTAAAGTTTAGTTTTTTACATATCTGACGGTAGCTGACAGGTTTATCTTGGTATAGGTATTTTTTGAGTAGGAATGTTGGGGAGTGATCACTGAGGCTATCTGATAAGCAGCCTATTATATATGACTGGGGGCTCTTACTGACTAGTATCCAATCCCGGGTAGTGTGTTTGCTGGAGTTTTTATTTATCCTGGTTGGCGACTGGACTAGTTGGGTGAAGCCATGAAGGTTTACATGATGGGTTGGATGGTTGCCAGAACAGGATTGCTAGTCAATATTGAAATCACCTAAAATTATAGTTTCTTGGCGGAGATGGTGGGTAGACCAGCTGAGGAGGTTTTCTAGTGGAGGGATGTTCTGGCCAGGTGGGAAGTAGCATCCAATTATGTTGATGGTTTTGTTTTGGTTTATTTTGAGGTTGGTATATATTATTTCTTCATTGCCTATTTGTGGAGCTGATGATTCTAAGATCTGGATGTTTAGATGCTGTTTAAATATTATAGCTACACCACCTCCTTTTTTGTTTAGTCAGTCTACTCTTAGTATGCTTTAACTGGTAGGGAGTATTTGCTCACTGGTAATGTGAGGTTTTAGCCAGGTTTCTGTCAGGATGACTATATCTGAAGAGTACAAGTCTATGGTGGCATGGAGTTCATGGACTTTCTTGGATATACTTCAAATATTTAGGCTTAGTAGAAGGACGTCACTTGGCTTTCTATTGGCTGTGATATGGGAGAAGTTGTGGTTTCTAGTCTGATTATGAGGATTGGGATTGGAGATGGTAGGGCCAGGGTTGGGGTGGATGTCTCCACTTAGGGCTAGTTTTGATATGCATGAGGTTATTAGTATTCTCAGTTTTTGACTGTGTTTGATTATTAGGGAAACTTTATGATTGTGCACTGTGGGTAATAGGTATGGTGGGAGGGTTACTATGTTAAGTTGTAGGGATGCTTTATGTTTGAGTAATATAGTTGGTATAATATGTGAGGGGTACATAGGAATAGTTCTTGAGTTGGTGGGAGGGGAGCTGAGAGAGGGTGAGACATGAGTGGTGGTGTGAGTAGCAGTACAGTAGTAGTGGTTGAGAGGGGAAATGATAAAGCTTTGGTAGGATGTAAGATATGCAAGGAGAGTGCATGCAGTGAGCACAGGTAAGGTATGCTTGTACATGTTAGTTGAGGAGGTGTGATAGTAGTGGGAAGGTGGAGGAGATAATTTTGGGTTAGTACTGTGGTTGGCTATTGGAAAGATGGGAGGGGTTTGTGACTGTAATAAAGGTAGGACCACTGGGGGTGTGAGGGAATAGGGGACAGGGTAGGGAGCAGAGCAGGTAGAGACCCTGTTAGTAGCTCTTATGAGGGGCTGGAAACAATCAGGTAAATTAACACATGATAGTGACAAAGGGTGGCTGTAGTTTTAGAAATGGTGCCTGCTACAGGTAATATTTATTAACTTTGGGATGGGCTTAAGATAATAAACAGAGAAGGGTGGGGGGAGAACAAGGGTGTGAGCAGGCAGTTCTTTTGTACTGCTGCTAATGAGCCAAAGCAAAGACAAGTTTGTGTTTAAGAAACAATCAGAATTAACCAAGGACTGCTCTGAAACTGTAAGTCATTTCTTAACCATTTCTCAGGTGGAAAAACAGGATAACCTTGTATCAGTAGGCTACTGTGGTCTCAAGTTTAAATTAACAAACACACAGTATTGATCAGTTATGGATACTATTTGCTAACAAAAGGGAATAAGAGAGAAAGTGGAAGATGAGTGTGTGTGTGGGGTGGGGGGGCTGCTTACAAGCCAAAGCAGAGTGCTCTCCAGGGGAAAAATTAATATTGGCTCAAACAGGTAGACACATACTCAAAGTTAACTTTAGCTGTTTGCAGACAGCTCAGACCCGGACTGTGCTTTTCTTATAAGAATGTTAAAAGTGGTACCGCAGTTGAATACTTAAGAGTGGTGTTAGGTTCAAAGTTAACTTTAGCTGTTTGCAGACAGTTCAGACCCGGACTGCGCTTTTCTTTATAAGAATGATAAAGGTGGTACCGTAGTTGAATACTTAAGAGTGGTGTTAGGTTCAAAGTTAACTTTAGCTGTTACTGGCTAGAAAGGCCACTGGCTGACAAGAAGTTACTTATGTTGGTCATTTATTTACTTGTACAGGCCTATAACCAGACCCTTCCAAACAAACAGGCATTCTTGAGATACCAGCACCAGACAATGTTCAAGCCTGCAACATTTTCCTGGCATGGTCAACTACTCAGGCAAGTTCATTCCAGACTTGAGACAACTTTCAGCAACACTCAGAAAGCTGATATGTAAAGACATATCCTGCTCTTGGTTAGAGCAACACCAAAGAGCATTTGAAATCCTGAAACAGAGAATTACTAGTCCACCGGCACTCAGATACTGTGATGTTCATAAGCCAGTAACACTTTCCTGTGATGCTTCAAAATTTGGTTTAGGTGCAGTCATTCTACAAGAGGGTCAACCTGTTGCCCGCACATTGAGAACTCTTAACCAACCTGAGATGCAGTATACCCAGATCAGGAAAGCGATTTTGGCAATTGCATTTGCATGTTAGAAGTTCCATGATTATGTTTATGGTAGACCTATCCAGATCAAAACAGACCACCAACCTTTAATCACAATCTTGAGAAAGCCTATGCATTCAGCTCCAGCCAGACTGCAATGTGCAATGCTTAGACTGCAAACGTATAATTTCATTCTTGTCTATAAGAAAAGCAAACTTCTTTATCTTGCTGATACATTGTCTAGATTGCCCAGAAACACCACAGAACAGCATGAGAATGAGAACCTTGATTTTGAAGTCATGGAAATGAGAATTTTTTCTTCCACATGTCTTGATGAGTTGAGAGATCACATGGCTACAGATCCAGTTTTACAAAGGCTCAACCACTTTATCAGTCAAGGATGGCCATCAAAGCAATCTAGTTTACCTCAAGAAGTGCAACCTTATTTTCCATACAGAGATGAGATTTTGGCTGATAAAGGTATCATAATGAAAAGTCCAAAAGTAATTGTTCCAAATTTCTTGCAACCAGAGTACATTACTATCTTGCATTGTGGTCACCCAGGAGTTGATTTTATCAAAGGAAGGGAGAAAGACCTAGTATTTTGGCCTTCTATGTCACAAGACATTGAGAGAGCAGTTTTATCTTGTTCCATATGTAATAGTACAAAGCCAATTCAGCAGAAGGAACCACTTCAGCTTAACCAAATTCCAGAGCTACCTTGGTTGACAGTAGTCTCTGATGTATTTGAGTGGAATGGTCAACATTATTTGGTGTTAGTGAACTCTTTCTTCGATTGATTTGAGATTGATCTTCTTCCCAACCTAGCATCCAGTACTGTCATTACTAAGATGAAACTTCATTTTGCTGTGCATGGTAGTCCACACAAAGTTATTTTGGATAATGCCACAGAGTTTACAAGCCAACAGGTCAAAAGATTTGCTGAAGAATGGGACTTTACTCATGTCACAAGTAGCCTAGAGTACCTGCAGTCAAATGGTTTGTCAGAACGCACAGTTCAAAGTGCAAAACAGTTTCTAGAGAAGTCAAAATGAGATAATAGTGATGTTTTTCTGAATCTCCTGAATCTCAGAAATGTTCCTCGTGATAAACATCTTGGTTCACCTGCTCAGAAACCTCTGTCAAGACAAACCAGAACCCCATTACCAATCAGAAGTCAATTGTTGGTTCCATGTATCAGGAACAATAGAACAGTGAAAACCAATCTGTTGAAGAAGCCCTTAACCCAGAAGTCCCATTATGATAAGACCAGCAAACTGCTCAATCCAGTATGAGAGGGAGCGGTGGTAAGGATGCAGACGTCCAAAGGTTATGATCAGATTGGTGTCATGAAGAATATTAGTCCATTGCTGAGATTGTACACTGTGGAATGAGAAGGAGCAGTTTTTATGTAGAATTGGAAGTATTTGAGATGGTGTCTGAGCCTATACCACAGCACTTAGCTTGTGAGATAGACTCTATCTCAGAGTGAGTTGTCCACTGTTCCAATTCCAGTGGAAGTTCCAGAGGACATTCCCGTTCCCATGACAAATCCGGAACTTCCTGATACAAGTTGTGCACTGTAGACTGTCCCTGCTGCTAAACTTGATTCAGATTATTAAGTTACAGGATATGGTCAAATCTCTAAACCCTGTAGCAGATATGAAGCAACTTGGACATGAACATTGTGTTTTGTTTCCAGTGTATATAGTAATGCATGTCTAGCTCTGATATTGTTTTGTATAAAGGGCAATCTTCTTAAGAGGGAGGATGTAGAGAAATATGTGTATATACCTTGAAGAAGCTATCCATGGGCTTACACAAGTGTATAAATACTGAGTACATTTGAGCCTGACTGCTATTTTGTAGTAAGCAGTCGAGATGTAAGCATGTATGTATGTAAGGTCGGTCTGTTAACAAGCTCATCCATATTTTATGATGCTACTATCCATCCTGATGTGTTTGTATGTATTAAAGCATCTAAACAAAACCCCAAGCCTTCTTGTTATATGTGTTAGAAATGAACGAGCACCAGGTACCATTTTTGCAATAGTCTGACCTTAGATATGAGACAGAGGACTTCCCTAGTAACTGTTAAACCTAGTCTGGATGAGTGGGAAGGTAATCACAAATTTTCATCAAGCTTATAGGGACAGTGTTAGTATCCCAACAGTGCTGGGTAATGTGGTTGAGTTTCTCAAAGGTTTCCTTTGACCATAAGCTAAGTAAGAATCAATGACTCTATGAACTATTGCTACTTTGCCAACTCTGTCATGTATGATGTTTGACACTTTCTAGAAGCAGATCCTCCTGCACATGCATCATCCTCTTCTGTATCCATATCCTGCACAGCATCTGCCACTCTGTCTTACAGAGGTTGTACCACTTACACATATACATCAAAGACCACTGGCTAGTTTACACATTATCATATTACACAGGACAGCACATACAACAGCAAGCTTGCTGGCAGCATCCTGATGTACTCCAATGCCCCATCATATACATCATGGAGGAAGCAGCATGGCTTCATCATGACCAAGACAAATTTGACAGCATTTTACACCTCTGCCCTATATGGTGTCATAGGTTGTTTTAGTCACAATTTCAGATGGTGGACAGGAGTCATGAACCACCCCTCAAGATGATGTCCAGAATCACCTGCAACACAAAACAGAATATTTGGGGGGGTAGTCAGTGGCTACAAGTTCATTTTCTATACCAGTTTCCATTTATTTTGAGCAAAGAAAATCTTCTTACAAGCAAATGTCCCTTTTGAAAGTCACCTGTGAAAATGTTAGTACCACGGGTATATAGGTCCATAGGTGCTTACTAATCCTTGGCCGATGGAGACCATCAAGAAGTGCAGCCACATCACATACAACTGGTAGGAGGCTAAAAGTGTCCCCTATTAAGTAGACCTTCTCCACATATACAAGAATTGTGGGAACTGCCAGGGAATACAAAGACACCTAGTAAACACCTATGAACCTGTGAGGGGAGATCTATGACTGATATGCAGGGCATTGTCAGACCCCACTCTGATGGACCTCCTGGATATCCACAAAACAAACAGAAGCAGAATTACCCATTCTAAAGACTTAAACCTTGCCTGTAATAAATAGGACCTGCTGGAGAGATAGGTATGTATCCCAAAGACTACCCTGTCTATGGAACAGGCTCCCATTCCATGTGAAGCAGATTTCCTCCCTAACCCACTTCAAGTGCAACTTGGGCAATTGGATGCAAAACCAGAAATTCATTCCTGGTTTGGCACCTATGTCTCTAACGCAAACGGGCTAACCTGTAAATGGTTCATTTTCCAAGCCCATGCTTACACTTATCATGAGTATCAGAACTTGTCAGTGATTAAGGATGCATGGCTAAGCTTAAAAAGGCCCTTGTGGTCATTAGCCTAGTAAACACCTATGAACCTATGAACCAAATCTAGATAATGTCCTTTATAGTTCAGTTTATCAGGCAGTTCAGGGAATGGTAGTCCTGTCCAGTACCCCAGAGAGACATTCAGTGTAATGGAAGCTAGATAATAGTGGTGGTTCTTTGCTGTTTTGTCCTGGGAAACATGTATGTTGTCTCATATGTAGAAGCATGATAGCTCCAGTATAAATGTCACTGTTATCTTCAGCATGCCATTTTTCTTCATTCAGCATTCTATGTCCCACAACCAATCTTCACCAATACCTGAATAGTTTTACTTGTATCTGCAAACTGTATACAGTTTTGTGACACTGCTCACCCCCCACTTCTAAACTTCTAATATAAACATTATGACAGCCATATACATATACAGTACATATACATATACATATTTATTTAACAATGATTCTGCTTTATACACCACTTTCAAACTGTAATATTAACATTTTCTATCCTGCCTAGCTCCTTCCCTCACCTCCATTTCTTTGAATTTCAAGCACTAATCACATTATCTATTATTTGTCTGACAAACCCATTTAAACACGTCTTCAAATGTTCAATGTTCAACATCGACTGATGCATAAGTATTTTTTATACTGTAATAGATCCCTTTATTTCACATGAATATAATCTAATTGGCAAATGAATGTGTAATTGGCAATGTATATTATCTAATGTCTGTTCATATATATTACTGAGTTTCTGCTTAAATTGTTTGTCATATGTTGGAGCTTTTCTACTCTGACCTTTGCTAAGCACAGTTGGACAAGTCTGGTAAACAAGACCAAAATTAAAGCAAAATAAAATAAAAATAAAATGATGACAAGAACTCTATTAAGAATTCCTGAAGCTGATGACTATCCTATACTTAATATATCCCAGATGGTCATTGAAAAGTCATAGTAACAAGGATGGTAAGTGTCAAACATACCTTGGCTTTCACAGGGGTAGGTATAACACCCATTCCCTTAATTTTAGCATGTCAGTCATACATGTCAATTAAGACCAGCAATGCGACACAATCTGTTCTGTGATGGTCACTGCTGGCCATTCGATTTATGAAATGGCAATCTCTGCCGAAGCCTTTGTTGTTGCCCCTGGGAGATGTGACATGCTACTGTGCCAACAGGACTTGTGGTAGTGGATATGACAATGAGATGCTAGGGAGGATACTGCTGCTGTGATTCCCATAATTCTTGGCTCTCGGCTTCCCTGATAGTTTGGCATTCATGTCAGCACAGTGGCATAGTGAAGCCCTTGCATACAGTAGTGAAGCGCATCATCTTGCCTAGGCATATTTGCTTGATATTATAACCTCATTTGCATGCAGAACTTTTTTTTTATCTATTTATAAAATGACTTGCTTTTAATTCATACTGTGTTGTTAAAGCCATTGTTATGCTGTATGTCCCTGATTCACTCCCACTTTGTGAGTTGCTACTTACTGCACAAAATACAACTGTATAGTATGCAACTTGTCTACAAACCCCAGTGTTTTCATACTGAGAATAAATCATAATTTAACTGTATATTATGAATACTAGTAGCAGTATATCTGTCTACCTATCTAGCCACATGATAATTCATGTCGGGTGTTTCCTGTTGAGCAAATTCCTAAAACAATTAATTATTAACCTCTTGTTGAAACGTTTGTCAAAATGCGGTCAATTAGAATGTGGCAGCTTCTTCAAAAGGGCTGTTTACAGTATTGTAAACTCTCACACCTGCTCAGCCTTTGGTATCTGTTAATGTTTTTTAAGATATTTCTTCATGTACTTGAATACTTTGCTCTAAAATAATTTCAAGTATAATGAACAGCATAAAAATACATCCAAGTTACTCTTCATGTGCATTTTTCTTAGGTACTGATGTTGTGCTCACATTTGAATCTGGTGAATAAAACATACATATATATGTAGTACTGATTATATCATTTGGGTTTTTTATGAAAAAGTAAGAAAGAGCAAAAATTATAACTTGAAAAAGCAGGGATCATCCAATAAAAATATACAAACAGCTCCAATATTCCACTAGTTTAGATTATTTGCTATTAAGTGAGGCTTTATTTGATGATGGCTAATATAAGAAATTCAGAACAAGTTCAGATTTGTCTCCTATGATTCTGCAGACTTGTTAAACCACAGTGTATTTGTATATATAAAACACCATGCCAACTAGTATAATTAAAGAAGTTTACAGTATCTTTGAAACTATCATATTAACTGCATTCTATAAAAAAGGTACATAAATCCCTTAACATCATGTAGAACCATGTCAGCTGTAAAAGCACTTTAACTTAAAATGCTATTTAAAACAAAAGTAGATGTTCAAATTGTCATTTGAAGATTTTGTAAAACAAATAATTTTTTATGTCCTCCACAGTTTTCATAATTATCTCTGATGGTGATATACCAAGAGGGAAGGGGGATTTCCTATTGCAGTGACCTCTGAAAGCAAATAAGTAATACAACCAAGTGTGCAATATAGCACACAATATTGAAATGATGTAGGTTCATACTTTCATAGGTATATACTAAGCTAACAACCACCACTGCCTTTATAAGCCTAGTCATGCAACCCAGCTTAATTGTGTCCCTATGTAGCATGGGCATTTATTAGGAGGGGATATGTTAAGACATCTCTACAGGTTTGGCTCTAGATAATTATTAATGTTGAAGTGACACCCCTACCCCAAGTGCAAAAATGGGAACACGAGTTGTGGATAGATGCATGTGAAGGTATGTTATTTTGGGCATTACTGTCTGCCTTTGTCTATCAATGACGTGGGGACAAGACCTGGGGTGAATTTCCAACTTCACATCCATTGGTCAAGGTTACACTTAAATAGAGTTAGTGATGTTCTCTGCTTCACATGGATGGGGAGCCTGTTCCAGAGCATGAGGATTCTCTGAGACACATACCTGTCTCAACAACATGTCTTATTTATGTTGCAAGCAAAATTTAAATCCTTGGATCTAGTAGTTCTGATGTTGTTCATTTTGCAGATGTGCAAAAGGTCCATTACTGCTGGATCAGAGGATGTCTTATATGCCAGGTATAGATCACCTTTCAGTAAGCTGTAGGAGACCGAGAACAGAGAAAGGGCTTTAAGTCAATCCATATAGGACAATGTGTTTATATCCTGTCTTCTCTTGGTAAGGAAACTTTGTGGGACTTCCAACTGTAGCATTTGTCTGGTCAGGCACATGCTGAAGGGGGAATTATACTCAATGATGGGTCTGATGAAGGCCAGATAAAGTGGCAGTATGACTTCCTTTAACCTGGATGCCATGCCCTTACTTATAAGTTGGATGGTATAAAATAATTTTCTTACTACTTGACCACATGTTGGCCAAAGTACAGATTACTGTCTGCATATGTTCCCAGATCCATGAGTACTAGGACCACTCTTAGAAGTATCCTGTCAATGGAGTAATTAGCCTGGGTGACAGTTTTCCCAAGATGCACTATATTGCATTTCTAGGCATTGAGGTTTAATGTCTGACTTTGGCACCAGTCATTTGTCTGTGTTAGACTTTCTTGTAAGATATTTGTGCCATGGGGGAATCTTAGTTCCCAGTTTGCAGTCATCTGCGAACTTAGTCAGCCAAAAGCCCTTGACATTAAACTTTTCCTCCAATGTTTAGATGCCAAATAGGAGCAGTCCAGGCATGGAATCCTAAGGTACCCTGCTGCTGACTGGTCTATTAATGAAGGTGATGTCACCAATCCTGAATTCCTAGGTCCTGTCTGTGAACCAGGTAGCAATCAAGTCAGGTATGTAGGGGTTTATGTCGAGTTCAGTGGGCTTGTCAACTATACCTGAGTGGGGTATTGTATCAAATGACTTAGCCAGGAACAGGTAGGTTTTATGCACCATTTCCCATCATCCATTGCCTTGATGACTTTCTCAAAGAAGTCCACCTGCTTTAGTAGGTATGACTTTCCCTTGACAAAGTCAAACTGAGTTGGATACAGTGTCTGAAGGCTGCCTGTTTCTTTGTTGATCATTTTGATAATTGTTTCCATGGCTTTGCAAATTAGACTAGTCAGATTAAATACGTTTGTAGTTCCTCGGTCTGTTAATGGTCCACCCTTTTGAAGTGGGATAACCAATGCAGTCCCCATTCTCGTGGTGGAAAGTCTGTTTTTAGGCTATAGTTGAAAAGTGATTCAAGTGGTTCTGATAGGTCTTGTTTCAAGTTAGTTTATGAGACATCTCAGGATATTGTTGGGAGCCCATTGAGTCTGTGTTTTTGGCCTTACTGTGTACCAGCAGGACCAGCTCTCTCTTAATAGTCGGGGGTTATGAAAGGACATATTTCATAGGGAGGAGTAGGAGGTGAGTCAGGGTTGAAGTTTGAACTGAATTTTTCAGCCATTAAATTTGCTATGTCACTCTGCTCACTGAAGGTGGCATTATTGACCACCAATTCAGCACACTGATATTTGCTGTCTTTGAGGTTTCAGACTTAGCTGCAGAAGACTGTGTGGTTGTCTTTAGCCTGTGAGGCTACCATGATCTCATCATTGGCCTTGTTGGACTTAATGAGTTCTCTTAGTTTCCTGTTTTTTTGTTTTTTTTTAATTAGAGAGCTCATATCACTATGAGAGCTGCTCTTACTGATTTTAGCCATGATTTCATTTTTCCTTTTGTTATATATCCTATTAAAGTTAGGATACCACCAGTGTGGTATGTCTTTAGAGTTTTTTGGGGCATACTTGTAGTAAGTACAGCAGCCTCTACACATCTATTTACATGGCTCTACGGAACAATTCTGCATAGTTTGCTGTGAACTTAGGGTTGGGAGGGGAACTGAATTTTCACAAACTATCACTTTATAAGATGTAATTTGCTTTGGAATAGTTTCTAACTGTTACAGGATTTGCTGTTGTTGCTGAGTTGATTTTTTATTTTGAAGTAGACAACTTTGTTATCCAACCTCACCAGTCCACATATTAACCCCCAGTTCTGAATGTAGCAAATAAAAAAGTAACTAAAAGGAAATCATATCTGACCAGTGAAGTAAATCAAAGCAAATCTCCAATCATTCTACACAAGCCCTCACGCGTGCATGCATACACACACACACAAACACACACACATACACGCACACACACACACACACACACACACACACACACACACACACACACACACAACATAAGAAAACAAATAATCAAGCACACCCATATGCACACTCAGTCCTTTAGTGATTAGCAACAAACAGAAACCTAGATAATAAATAACCTACACAGGGTGATTTTTTTTCATCTGTACGTCAAATATGTAGGGCTTGGAATCACACACACTCTACAACTTTCATATACTAATTCCACAGCTGCTTCACTAAAGAATAATAACAAAGTCCAAATGAAGCATAGCACAATTTATCAAATTCTCTGACTTGTGATTAATTGTGAAGCTGCCAAAAAAGTTTCACAGAGCTATCTGTCAACTCAGACTCAGTGAAACTTCATGTTTTCCATTTATAAGTATACAGGAGCAATATAATGAATTAAGTATAACCAGACACTGATAATAAAATTATACAAGCAAGTGGTATACATACTATCTTGTGTATACTTGTTTAAGTAATGACATTTCTGTTTTATTTTTCCCTAATGAATTAATGAACTGTAATATGAAGTAAGAGCTCAGTGTGACAGGAAAGTATATAGCCATAGCTATTTATCTCTCTATATATTACATATATTATTTTGAATATTAGAAAGTAAGATTCCCTTAACTCCAAAACTGATTTTTCTTTCAAAGTCATATTTTCATAGAAGTGTAGATCATATCACTTTAGATCAGTGGCATTAAATGTATTCCAGTGATAAACATCAAATGGTATTGAAATAGATCAAGTATTGACTCCAACACTAATAGCAATAAAGCTAAGTTTATATCTCTACAGCCATTTCCTTGCAATCAGGATATCTTTGAATACTCTTAATTATTCTTCAAGGAGGCCTTTATGTGGATGATACAATGGTAATTAACCTTAGTAAGTAGAAAGGTATTTAAAGTTTAATGCAAAACTTTCAATTACCTCTAACAGAGAATACACCCACTGAGGTGTCTTGCTGCTTTAACCTTGCAGTTAAAGGAACCTTAAAATAACTCATAATATGAAAACTATAATGCAGATTTCCAATGTTGCACTTCAAAACTTATTTGCATGTCAGATATTCTGCATTCTAATGAACTATAGGTAATACTTACATTTTTTGCTAAAATAATATTCCTATTTATTTCCTATCTGGACACACACACACACACACACACACACACACACACACACACACACACACACACACACAGCTGTGAATAATAGGTAATACTTTAATTTTTGCTAAAATAGTCTCCCTGTTTATTACCTATCTGGATGCTCACTCTCTCTATCTCTGTCTTTGTCTTACACACACACACACACACACACACACACACACACACACACACACACACACACACACACAAGCAAGTGTGCACACACTCAGATATTTTATAAAGGTAAATTTTACCATATCTCTGAGTTTATTTCTCCTGTCTGTTGGTGCTCAAGCAGTATCCTTAGCAATCTCAAACTGGCCTATCAGTACTGCACTACTAAGATTGAACTGAGCCGCAGTTTTTTGCTCATAGCTGATTAGGCAGGCAAGAATAAAGCTAGACTGAGGTCCATTGTCTCATACATTCCTTCTTATCTGCTGCATGTACTTTCTCTAAGAAGGTGTGAACATTGTCATGAATGTGGGTATTAAACAATGAATGAAAAACTATGTACACTTTTGTCAGGTAAACTAATATGTAGAAACACCAGTATGCATTTCTGAAAGACACATACAATGCTACATATTCTTCTAAAACTCAGGTAATCGTTTGTTAGTTGAAGAAATATCTAGAAACTTGAGAGTTTTTAGGTTAAAATTTAGAACAAAAAATGTGGAGCTGAAAAAAGTAAAAAAAAAATAAGTTGCACATAAACACAGTGTATACATTTGAGAGTTATGTCTCCCTCTCTCTCTCTCTCTCTATATATATATATATATATATATATATATGTGTGTGTGTGTGTGTGTGTGTGTGTGTGTGTGTGTGTGTGTGTGTGTGTGTGTGTGTGTGTGTGTGTGTGTGTGCGAGTGCATGTGCATGCCTGCATGTGCTTCTGTGCACATCCTTAATCCCATAATCATGTCCTGGTATAGAATTGTAAAAGGCTGGTCTAAAGAATCTCAGGCAAGAACCATGCCTTCAGCAAGTAATGTAGTGGGGATGATATCCTTTTTATTTCAGGTAGCAGTCCCTTATATCTACAGCTAAAGTTAAGTTTAATAACTGGAATTTACCAGTGTTCAATCCATTCATATCCTAAAGTCAGAGCATTAAAGACTTAAACAAATATGTGGTTTTAATGATGATGTTTCCAAAACTCATTCTGAGATGACAAAAGTGGTTGCAAAACATTACAATTTCAGAAAATATTTTCCCAACAGTCTTCAGCTAGAGAATATCATCTGCATCATTTTACACTATCATTTGAATACACTCATGGTACTTTACTTGATGCCTAAAATATCTTTGGAAACAGCACCATTCAAAGAATCTCCTAGCTGGTGAATATGGTACACAATATAGGTATGATCAGATCCATTTCATGTGCTTTCATAGGCTAAATTTCAAGGTTTGTTCCATAATTTAGAGACACTTATTTAAAACTAGTATTATCAATACAGACATGATGGTGCCAAAATAGACATAGGGGGATTCAATAAAGCCTAGAAAGTTGTTTATCACTATGTGTCTATCATGCCTTAATGTGCACATGGCCACAGACAGTTTTAGATTCAGTAAGCACCATATAGAGGTGTGCACCCCCGGCACAAACAAGGTAAACACACTGACATGTTAATTACAACATAAGCAGCTGAATTGCTTGCTAATCAACCAATCCAGCATGGAGGAGCTATTCAAAAAGCTATAAAGCATCCTTGCAGACAAAGTGCTGTTTTTTCCTGTGAATTCCAAAACTTTTGGAATACAACCATAGAAAGGATTCTATATGGACATCATCTGCAGATGAGAGTCTCCTCTGCAGTCCAGATGGGCCTGGAAGAATTTAAGCAAGAAGTAAGGGCAACATCATTACAGTTAAAAGTAAAAAAGGTGGTAATACTTTTACCCCTTTATATGTCCAGGACTGTTCCAAAATTTACCCCCCCCCAAAAAAAAAAAAATACATGTGACACAAAAGTAATGTATTGATTTCAATTGTTTTACTCTACAACAGTATTCAGCTGTTGAGATACCAACGTCTACCTGGAAGATCCTCCTTGGGCATGCTTCCTGTCTCTGACACTGTTGCTCCCACATCAAGGACATGCTGTACTGCACTCTCCTATGAGCTGTCTGGATCCCTGATATTGGGCAGGAACTCTTCATTGGGTGTTAGTGGTGGTTTTCATAGCAAGCATTTCCCAATACCCATCTGGTCATGGCCCACTGTAGCTACTCTCCAATAACTCAATTTTGCCCCACCTCACAGAAGAACAGTCTATCAATGTATGTGCCATAAAAGTAACTCACCTTTGTCCCCCCAAAAGAACAGGAAAATGACATATTTTGCTAATGAACCATCTTTGAAATGCTAAAACTGGTATCAAAGGAACTGTCCCTGAAACATTTATACTTTTTTATCACACAGCATTCCATTTACTTTTATTGGCAATCATGTATACCTCTGAAATGGCTTGGCAGAAAATGCCCATGCCATCAGTACACTTCTATCTAATGCATATAGATAAAAATGTAAAAGCTTTTACTTCCAATTTTTATTAAACACATTCCAGCAGATGCAGTATGTAGCTGACCAAGTGGAAGCATACCTTCTGAAGTGCAATACCTCTCCAGTCTTTCCAACATAAACAAGTCTCCTCACTACCAGTTTGCCTACCTACATGGTTGCCTTTTTATATATTCCATTTACTTTCATTGGCAATCATGTATACCTCTGAAATGGCTTGGCAGAAAATGCCCATGCCATCAGTACACTTCTATCTAATGCATATAGATAAAAATGTAAAAGCTTTTACTTCCAATTTTTATTAAACACATTCCAGCAGATGCAGTATGTAGCTGACCAAGTGGAAGCATACCTTCTGAAGTGCAGTACCTTTCCAGTCTTTCCAGCATAAACAAGTCTCCTCACCACCAGTTTGCCTAGCTACATGGTTGCCTTTTTATATGGTGTAGAGTCAGAGCTGTCAGCAAGATGAAGATGCAAATGAGGTGTGAACTCATTAGAATTGTTGAATCCCCAAAAATTGGATTCATTTAGGAGATGTAAACATAGTTCAGGTACTCCTCACTGTTTTTTTTAATGGATTGCAACTGTGAATGATTATTGGTTGGGAGAAGGAAAACTCAACAGTACTGCAGGCTGCCTTACTTCCAGAGTGTGTCAGGTTAGATTTGCAAAGTGTTAAATGTAAGGCTGGAAATGTAAGTAAGCAGCACACAGGTCATACGTTGTCTTCCTTAACATCCAACCTGCCCTTCATTTGTTGGCAACTGCATATCATGTTATTTCTACTTAATATCCTCACACCTTTTAAGACCAATGATATAGAATGGCTTACACACTGCATGTCTCAGATTACTGCTCAGATAAATGAAGAATGGTCAACAAACACAGAAATATAAGGCAGAGCTGTATATTTGCAAGCAATAATAATGACAGGTTGTGTGATCACTAGATGCACTACATCCAAAATTAATACAATTATAAAATAACACATGCATGGTTTGATATTAGTGTATATGATGTTGCAGCTGGTCATATGTATATTAAGTTAAGTTCTTTGCTGCAAAGCTGATTGTGTGGCAAAGAGGTATAAGGCACCTATCCTGTGTTCTAAGGGTACATGTGAGTGAGAGTTCAAATCAAGCCCTATATTGAAATATTTAATGTGTACTAACATTTTCTACTGTGTATGTCATAGATTGCTTTTCCTCTTTTCAACTACCTCTTCCTTTTCTTTCTTTCTTTTTTTATTGGCTTGTGTTTGTGCAATGTAATACTTAGTACAAATGATGGAGAGGAAGAAAAATAAATGTCAGGTATGGCTATGCTTATCTAGCTTGCGTAAAGTGCAGCAGTGCACAAACTGGACAACTGGCCCACCCAGGAAGAAGACAGGACCCAGCCGGCCAAAAATAGAAAACAGATATATTCAATTAATACTAATAGGCTTTGCACAAACCCACAAAGTGCTATTGTACTTCAGTTAACAGCGGGACCTTAAGAATGATTAGTAAAATAGGGAATGTCATGTAACATGATTAGTAATATAGGAAATATCATGTAACTAGGCCTGTGGCAACAGGTGTAAGTGCAGGGCTGGAGTACAGATGGTCTTGGGTTCTAGTATAGGGGTGCAACCTTTGTTTTACTGTTGCGACATTGCAGTTTATAGCAATGAACTGCAACACAGGCAACTACTTTCTCAACCTTCTTGTGGCAACATGTGTAAGTGTAGGACTGTTATACACATGGTCCTGGGCTTGAATACAACATATTCCATAGACTTTCACTGTTGTTGCACTTCCCATTAAAGCCGCTCTCACTTATAACACTAGAAATAATGGATCTGAAATACATTATATGTATGAGAGCTGATGCACTAGTATTGTGTCAGTTATTTCTGTATATATTTATGTATTATCACATTTATTATCAGATGTATGACTATGGCTATACTGTGTACTATATTCCTGTAAGTATATTTCTGCTGTCTGGAATATCACGACCTTCACATTTGCCTAACACACATACATGACTGCCTGTACTTACAATAATCATGAAATTGCAGCTGCAATTATGTAATGTCTCACTGCTTGGCACTGTCGCTGTCTGCTTACCATCGCACAAATGTAGTGCTCGGAGGTGCGCACTGCCATGCACTGTCTTTGTGTGATGGTAAGTGGAGTGCAACTGTTTCAAAGAGTGTGCACACTCCCAGTAAATGTGATAACTGAAATTGGTGGGAAACCATCACACTTCATTGCTCTTGATCCATGGTAGACATGGCAAGTGTTGGTGGAGAAGGTGTCAGGTTTAGGGCACAGAGATTGGATGTCCAGGAGTCCAAGATTTTTATTGGACTACTAATTAAGGACCACAGTGCCAAGCTTCTGCAGGGGGACTATTCTGGCTCCCAGTATAAATCAGAAGCTTGGAATAGTTTAGCCTGGGCTGTATCCAGTACCACCAATATCCTGCACACCAGTGACCAATGTAGGCATCATTTCAATGACCTATGGAGGAGGAAGAGGGAAGAGATACCCTCAATGCTTGGCTTGAGGAATTTAGGACTGCAGACATCCCACACCTGTGTAAGTATAAGCTATAGAGAGTACTTGTAAGACTTAAAAGTTGAATATAGGCAAGACTGGTAGTCATAATGAGAATTTGTTTTGTTCTGTTTTTTCAACAGTTACCAGGGACTGGGAGGTCAATGTATGAACCCATGGGGCTTGATTTGTGAGGATGAGGGAAGCATGTGATATGTATGCAGCAGAAGAGTAATGTTATTGTAGCATTAAAAGTTAAAGAAAGCTTTTTTGGTATTTTATAGAATTGCATCAAATTAGCATGCATATTTCATCTCTAAAAGTAAGTACATATGCATTAGTTTGTAACACAAACTCACAAACCAAGAGTGCAATATTAGATTTTATTCAAAGATTGTGGGTTCAAATACCACGCTCACCAAATATACAATACTGTTAATTCTTCAATTATATTCAAATTAAATTAAAACATCTACACCAGTGGCACAAATATCTTGCTGTAAAATGTAATCTGTATAACTGGAACATGCACATGTGCAATATGTGCAAGGTAGATCTGCCCAACAGGCTCCATCTACCCCCTCCACCAGCTTCTGAACCATTTCCCAGCATGTCTGGGAGCCATCCTGGCAGCACCGCCTCTGCTGCTCCTGTACTATCTTCCCCCTCAGGTAGTCCAGCCCTTGAGGCTGGTCCAGTGCTTCCTCTGAGATCAGTGGCAGAGGTAGTGATTTTATCACCTGCACCTAGCCGTTAAGGATGGGGTGGAGTGTTGTGCACTACACTGTTGGTGCATGCCTACACTAGCTGTAGAGGCTGCTCTCACTCATTTTACATAGTATCAGGAGGGGAGGAGGCGAAGGGGCCTAATTCGGGAGTGAGATGACAGTAAAGACAGCCCAGTGAGTGGGAATTTGAGTCTTACTGTCACCCAGCTTGATGACCATTGTTTCATGATGTCCCAACCCTCACCACATCAAGGTGTCCCCCAAACTTTTGTGTCCATCACCGTCCCTGTCTCTTGTCTTGTTTGTCTTGCCTGTTTACAATTGCTTCCTCACCTACCTAACTTACCTGACCCAGAAATCCCTACATCCTTTTCCCATCATTCCTTTCTTTCTGAAAAAAAAAAGAATAAAAAGAAAAAATGGGCACCTTTCTCAAAAAAAAAAAAATGGTCCCATACATAGCTCTCCATTTTGCACACCTGTCTTCTTGACATTCTTGATTTGGTTCAATTGGCTATACAACATAATTGTGTTGTGGTTACCCCCTCTCTCTGGAGGTAACAGCCCAAATTCAGTTAATATTTTCCACATATGTTCACTTTACACTATTAAAGAAATGGATAGCTATGGTTCTTTCCTGTCTCCCTCTTGCACATTCGTGTCCTGCTTTCCTTTTGCTCTTTCCCCTGCTTCCTCTCCATTTCACCAGTGTCCTATCTATCCATTTTACCTATTTAAGCCATTTTTGCATGAAGGTGCACATCCCACACCAATGCACAACAATGGGGAGCAGCAGCAATGTATTTACATGTATTTGAAAATATTAGATACAGCAGAAATGCATTTAAAATTATTAGAAACACCTGCATTCTAACCTAGTACCATTTGGCCCCAACCAGGAATGTATCAGTGCATTAACATGTGCTGCCATAGATTCAGTTAAGCAGCAGGTGTATTTCATAAACTCAACAGTAACTGTCAAATTTTAGCAATGCAGCTCATGTTTGCTCACTGCTTAGCTATGTGCAAACATGTATATCTCACATGCATATGTACTATTCTAACCATTGTGCAAACACGCTGCTTGTCGTGCTATGGAAATGCACATATTATCCTGTATTACTGCTGTTTACTTCCATTTCCTTTGTATGACATGAAATTACATGTGTAAACATTAGAAACAGAGGGCCCTATCTAATGATATGTCACATATTTACAATACATGCATCTGTTGCCACCCCCCCACAAGCATTGCAACACCAGTGTTTCAGTACTTTTTCTACACATATATCAACCACAGTACAAAATGTAATATCAAATGTGTGTTGTGCAATGCACATCAATCTGGTAATATGCAGAACTACAACTATTGACCCATGTGCCTAAAAAAAGATTTGTCTGCAAGGCTATGGAAAGAATCAGCATGGACCATATCCACAGAGACATAGGTGGCCTTCAACACACTTGTCCCTATCCATTTTGTTTTTCTCAAGGCTAGATCTTGCTTATTGAACTTGTGGACTTCTTGGATACTGACCCCACAGACCTGGATGAGGGATAACAGGGCATGCCACCTATGCTGACATATCAAAGGCCTTATTCACTATCCCCCATTCATGTGTCATAGTGAAGATCTCCCATGTGGGAATTAAGCCATACAGTAGTACAGAGATAGGGAATTGGCTCACTGACATAGCACACACTCTCAAAGTTGGGGACTGTACCTCCACCAGTAGTCAGTTACCATTAGAATAACACAAGGATTTCTGCTGCCCCTCAACTGTTTGCAAACTACTTCCATGAAGCATAGGTAATGGTAGATGACCTGTGGTTTATCATGTTTGCAGAGAGCTGTTAAGTGGACACACTAATATAGAGTCCTCCAATGATGGTAACATATTACTGAAGGGGCTACCACACACAAATGATTGATGCCAAACTGAGAGACTGAACTTTAAAGCATGCAATGGTTTATTGTCCAATTTGGCAATGAAGTACCCTGCTAATTATGATATACATAGCACACTTATAACCTCAGACACAGTGTTGTGAGACTTAGGAACACATGTTTATAGCAATCTAAGCCTTTATCACTATGTGTCCATAGTGGAGACACACATATTCTGCATTGCACACGTCATACATATGGACATCACATTCAAGACCAGGGTGGTCATACCACTGCTGTACCCTACCCTTATCAAACCAATAATTGAGTACAATGCTCCCTTCTGTCTGTACCTCATCAGACACCTGCAGCAACTCGAGAAAACACAGGGTTGTACCTGGGAAACTCCAGGCCCTCCAAACATGACATACATGGAAAGACTGAAAGACCTGTCAGTGTACTCAGTACTGTGCAGGCTGCTGAGAGGTGACCTATGCCTGCCCTACAGAGCAGTTTCAGACCTTGCCCTACTGGAAATGCTGGACATATACAAATTAAATAGGACAAGAATAACTTGGCCCAGCATGCTCCGCCTAGCCTGTGACATAAACAGAACATACTGGGGAGATAGAAATATCCCCAATAACTCATACTCCTCTGTAATAGGCTCCCACTACATGTGTATCAGTACTCCTCAATGACCTTGTTCAAGTGCAACCTTGAGTACTTGTTGGATGATTGAAAATCACCTCTGGGGTTGCACCTATGTCCCTCATGGACAGGGCCAGTTGGTGCTACTCATAAAATCTCTCTGCTAACAACAACCATCCAACTCTGCTCAATAAGAGTACTTGTGTTTTTGCACAGCTAGGCTTCTAAACACCATAGGGCCATTAGGCTAGTAGCCTCCTGTGAACATATGAAGCTATGAGCCTATATAAGTCTCCCAATATTTTGTCTCCTACATGGGCTGCTGATGCCATCTACTATAACGCCACCTGCATTCTTGTAAAAGTAAGACTTGTGCTGTGGCACATGCATAAAGTACTGGACTCTGTAGTCAGTGTAAGTAGATAGGTAGGCGTTCTATTTCACTGTAGTCAACTGTGCGTGTGATTGTGTCTGAGCTGTTGCTTGACATTACAGAAAGCATTTTACCCCAGCATGTGGGACACTGATATATTCTCTTCAACAGCCCCTGCTGATATCATCAGCTATATCAGATTTTTGGATAAGCAATGCTCCCACCAGGATCGGGACAGAGGACTGGCCTGGAGGCCAGGCAGAAGTCACCTTATCCT
The DNA here is from genome assembly GCF_019279795.1 of Protopterus annectens. NCBI lineage: Eukaryota > Metazoa > Chordata > Ceratodontiformes > Protopteridae > Protopterus > Protopterus annectens. The sequence goes on from NC_056727.1 coordinate 194,249,429, forward strand.
ACACAATAAAGATTACAGTGACATGGCTTTTAATCTAACTGCATGCATTATGGCATGGTTTGCAGGCCCTGTGTTATCTTGCTAAGAAAGCCCTGTGGTCTCTTCAGCTGCTACATGTGTCTAGGGAAGTGCATGAAAAAGAGAGCATTATTCTCTATTAGTGTTGTGATAAGGTTGGACTACAGTGCTGTCATACAGTCATAAGATATCAATATGATTGAGTGACTTATGATGTGTACAACATAGACTTTCAATACCATTGTGAACATGTGGTGGCCAAAGCTCAGATTGCTATCTACTAGTGTTCCCAGTGCTTGAATAACTGGGTTTCGACATAGCAGGACTGATGTCAATGTTGTGATTAACTTGTAATTCTACTTTTCAGATGGACAACATTACAAACACCCATTTCTGCATTTATTTGTAGATCATGTGCCTTAGTCACCATTCAGTTATGTGTGTTAGCTCCTCCTATATTAAACTATACTATACTATACTATACTATCACCATTGGTGGACTCAGTAATTGCACACAATATGCAAGAATCAGCAGATTATTTATTTATTTATTTAATATTTGTTAACCGGGAAAGTCCGTCTAGGTTCCACAGATCCTGTTTTCAGTGCAGGCCCAGGAAGAAATGCTCAAGAAGCATGACTTTAGAATGTGGGAGAAAACTGGAGTACCCGGAGGAAACCCACGCGCATGCAGGGAGAACATGCAAACTCCACACAGAAGGCACCCCAGCAAAGAATCGAACCAGAGAACCTCTTGCAGAGAGGCAACAGCATTAACCACTGCACCACTGTGCCAAAGGCCATTTACTTTAGCCTGAACTGTCGAGAACTATTGTTCTAACAGTGAAGGGCCAAGCACAGATCCCTGGGCATTGCCAATGGTGACAGCTCTAGTGGTACAGGTTGATTCTCCAACTTTCACATGATGTGTTCTGTCAGTGAGTCAATTGGTTACACATCAACTGAAGTAAGAGTTAATCCCCAGCTTGGAGGTTTTCTCCATGATACTTGCGTGGGAGATTGTGTCAAAACCCTAGGCCAGATCATAATAGGCAGCATGCACTGTCTTATCTTCATCCAGGCTTATCACATGGAATCAGTTGATGGTGTTAACATCACAGATCACCTATAGCATGACTCAGCACATACACCTTCCTGATGCAGTTGAGTACACAGTTCAATGCACCCTCCACATGGCAGAGGTTCCCATACAAGGGTGTGCATCAACATGCATCCACCTGAGTTGGGGGGACAGCACCTGATTCATGCATGTATAGAGAAATCCGGACTCTCCTTGACTGTCAGGTAGACCAACATGTCATCATGGACCTCTTCTACATGTACAATAGTAATATTCAAGGTATGTGCAACAGACCTGTGTGAGTTGTTAATGATACGTCAATTCTGTTCTGATAGATGTCCTCAAAGAGGTCATTGAGGGCATGGAAAATGACAACAGTATCATATTGTGGAACTTGACCAGGTCAAGGCATTTGACACAAATCCACATTATGGTATTCAATCAACATTGTCATATGTGGACATAAACCGCTATAACACCAAATGGATAGACTAGTGTATGACATACATGGCATCTCACTATGTTGAAATGTGTGACTTGTCCTATATTTCAGATTCAGTGATCAGGTTGGTGCATCAGGGTTGTCTGCTAGGCCCTTTCCTACTCATTAGTTAAGTGATGGACATCACAGATGACATAATCATGGACTAAAACTGTGATATTAGTATAATACAGACAGTATCAACACATACAAAAAAACTGCTGCCACAACAATGACAACACCTGCATTGACAAGAAACATGGAGAGATTTGGTGAATCAGGAAAGAAACACACCACCCAAGTATAATGTGGGCATCACACCAATAGGTATATGAACCATGTCCTGGGATACATAGTAAGTGGTACATTCACCAACATGTGGTCACAGTGATGACTACTCCCTTGAATGTAACATAAGTACTGGATATATGAATGACATGAACATCAGAGGCCATAATACCATCATGGTTCCCAGCTTTCATCACACCATTAACTGTGTAAAAGGCGGTCTTCTTCATGTACCTCCCTACACATCTTCCAGTGATGTGTAACTGAAGTGTACCACCTCTATCACAGTCTGCTGTCACACAGCTTACTGGCCATACCAAGCTATTCTTTCTGCGGAATATATGTGACTGTCTGATGGTGCCAAACAACAATCAAGTTGTTACATCAGATGCATGTGTGCTACTTGTTCTGTTTATGCACACACTATATACATAGGTGTTTGACAACATCAGTGGCATGTATGTCATTAGTGACAATGTGGATTTGCCATATATATATATATATATATATATATATATATATATATATGTATCTATAAATATATATATAGAGAGAGAGCGAGATGTGTGTGTGTGTGTGTGTGTGTGTGTGTGTGTGTGTGTGTGTGTGTGTGTGTGTGTGTGTGTGTGTGTGTGTGTGTGTGTGTGTATGCCATGCACAGAAGTCAACTAGCCTGCATTGCCCATACTGCCATATGCAGGTATAGCAGTGTCCCTCAACACTTCCTACAGATATTACAATGCCAGAACAGTGTGTATGGTTACCCTAATAGAGTGTGGCTGTATCATAATAGTTGTCAAGTGAGTATTTGCAGGCTCATCTATTATCACTCCACATCACATATGTTACATCAGAGGCATGGGATTAGTGGTGGTATTATTCTGATATTGTCCATGATTTGTTGGTTCATGTAATGTTTTCCATGATCCTTTACCTGTGACCACCTTTGGCAGTCCTCTGATGATAGTACACTCATATTCAGGCATATCAGTTTGCACTTCTTCACAATATGCACCCTACCCCCATTGTATCTCAGATCTCTGATAGATGTCCTCTGTGTGTTTCATGTACGAATACTTACCTCACACAGACATCCTCCTCATTGTTATGTCACCTTGTGTGACAGTCACAGACAACATATTTTCACTGTACAGTCCATACTGTACTATATAGAAATGTGCTTGGTGTTGGTACAACCATCTTCCATTGACATGCCCTCCCCTGCTGTACATGAGAGAGTTTCACCTGGCCTCTTTCCCTGTGTTCATTCCTACTATTCATTTGTGTGTCTCTATTCAGTAAACACACTTCTCCTGAGTGATGATTTTATGTGGCAGTTCATGTCCTGTTATAGATTATTAACACAGTTTCAGCACAGAATGCCGGGAATGGGATATCACAATACTCTGCACTCTAAGTACACTTTGCTGTACTGAGATTGGACCATATACTTCACATTCATACCTCTCAACTGTCAAGACATTCCCAGGTTGTCCAGATGTTTTTCTTATCACATTTGTGCCTTTCTGCTATATCACTGGGATGATCTCTGGACTGATGTGACTCACTATTACATACATTTGAGTTCATACCTCTCAACTGTCCTGATTTGTGCAGAATGTCAAGTTTTTGTCACATATTTGTGATCTTTTTTTCCTCATAACTTTTCTGTTTTCTGGCAAATCATTGGCATGTCATTGTAGGGTGCAGTCAGTAACTGATGACTGACATTTGAGTTTTAAATGTCATGCTTTTCAGAAAGGTCATGCTAATATACAACCTATTTATTCTATCAACTTTCTAAGTTTGAAAGTGCAATATTAAAAATCTGCCCATATTTTGGGCCTTTGTCCTTCCATTATGTATGCCTTTATCCACATATTTTATCAAAGAGGATGACAGGTATGTTTAAATTTCATTCTACCACATATCTATGTGACATCTATGGCAAATATGTCCCTATTTCTGGTTAAATGTCCCCACATTATGTTGGCCTTTCTGGAGATATGTTCCACTAACAGATTCACAGCTATCTGTGAAGCCCTGGTGGGCATTGTGGCATTCCATGCAAATTTGCAGACCTTAGCTGCTCTGCTTTAAACAGAATTGTGCCTGCATTTGCTTGCATGGTTTCCTGGCTGGCAACACTGTTCCAGCCACAGAACCTAACTTAGGCATGCTGTGCATCATTAATATCCATTGCACACTGCTGCGCACTGAGCTCATCGTACAAACATGTAACGTGAAGCCTACACAGAGTTTACTGAATCCAGGGGATAGTATTTCATCAAAAATATTGCTTTGAAGGAAAACTGCAGCCAATTTGTTTTACTGTAACATCATATTCCTCATATGGGTACACCCTAACCTAAGCTACTACATTTACTAGATTGAAGGCACTGTTTCTCAGAGAAATGTTACATTTTGTGGGAGAAGCAGATCAAGGTCTGAAGCTGAATTATTACTTTTGTAAAGTTGCTGCTAAGAAAAATTACTCAGATTGTTTAACCTTTCATATTGCTTTGTTCACAGGTGGACTGATATAAAAAGTAAATATTTCATTAAGGCAGTAAAATTGCTTTGATGACCTTTTTCTGAATGCATAATAAGTTAAATATAAATGGTCTTTATTTAGCTGGAATTTTTCTACCCCAGGCTTGAAGAATTTAGATTGGTTACACTATAGTAGCACTCAAATTTGTTTCCTGTGGTCATTAAAAAAATAACACTGTTGTCCTGGCTCCACGGTATAGATGGATGGAGCCCTGACTTTGACTCAGATGTCCCAAGTTTGCTTAATAACGTGGGGTCTGGAGGAGTTGGCAGAGATGGCTGGGAAGGACCAACATCAACTTGCCCATTCTCGGAGGGGAGGTGGGGATTCTTCTTTTAATCTAGCATTTTCTCCGAAATGGCAGTAGTGCTGTAATCCCATGGCAGATAATTGAATTATCAGATGGTGGGAGCTCATTGACATGGTGATGCATCTGACATCAAGCAGCTCCACTGACTCAAGGCATAACAAAGTGCCTGACATAGGTTCATAGGCTGTTACTAGGCTAATGACCACTAAGGTCCTTTCAAGCCTATCTGCACATCCCAACCCATTTAGATCCTGAACATCATGAGCATCTGTATGCAGAGGGACATGTTAGTAGAGAGGTAACTAAATGATTTTTAGGGGAGAGGTTAGGATAGTACTTTTCTTATTGAGACACTCTGTCATAAGGGACATGGGCACCAAAGTCCAGGTAAATTTAAGATTCCCCATCTAGTTGTCAAGATTTATTTTCAATAGGGTCAGGGATGAACTCTGTTCACATGGATGAGGAGTCTATTCTATAACATGGCATCTCTTGGGACACATATCTGTCTCTCCAGCACATTATCTTTATGCAACAAGTGAAGTTCAGATCCCTGGATCAAGTGTTTCTGGTGCTGTTTGTTTTGCACATGTGCAACAGATCAATTAGGGCTGGATTTGAAGAAGCACTGTAAGCCAAAGATCCCATCTCAGCAGCTTGTAGGAGACTGAATACAGGACAAAGTCTTTAGGTGATCAGTGTAAGACAGGGTATTTATGCTGTGAATTGTCCCAGTGAGAAACCTTTGTGGACATTACAACTATAGCACGTGTCTGGTTATGTACATGCCAAAGGAGGCACTGTACTCAATGATGGGTCTGATGAGGTCTAAGTAGAGTGGCTCAATAACTTCCTTAGAACTGGGTGTCATACCCTTACCTATATGTTGAGCAATATAGAATGATTTTCTTACTATCTTAGTTATGTGTTGGTCAAAGTCCAGATCTCTGCCTGTATATGTTCCCAGGTCTTTTACTACTGCGTTGATTCTGAGGGGTGTTTTATCAATGGAGTAATTAGCTTGAGTTGACAGCTTCCCAAAGGTCTTTATAGTGCATTGTTTGGCATTGAATTTTAGGCCATAGTTTTTGTACCAGTCATTTGTCTGTGTCAAACCCACTTGGGAGATGCTGGCGTTTTCACGGAATCTATAATAGCTCCCAGTTTACAGATATCTGTGAGCTTGGTGAACCCGTGGCCTTAAACATTGGCCTTGACTTCCAAGAAATAAATGTCAAACATGAACAGATCTATCGCAGTGCTCTGGGGTACTCTGTGCTGGTAACTGGTCTCTTGGTGGAGGTGGCCTCACCAATCCTGACTTCTTGGATTCTGTCTGTGAACTGGTTGACAATCCAGCAAGGTATGTTGGGATTTATGCCAAGCTCAGAGAGCTAGTCAACAATGCATGAGTGAGGTATTAAATTGAATGCCTTCACCAGCTCAGATTTACAGTATGTACTGTTTTACCCTTATCTATTGCCTCAATGACCTTCTGTATGAAGTATACCAGGTTAAGAAGACATGACCTTCTCTTAACAAAGTCAAACTCGGATGTCTACATTGTCTATAGTTTGTCAATGTCCTTGTTTATCATTCCATGATATTTCATTCCATTGCTTTGCATATTAGGCTCATTAGACTGATGGGTCCGTAGTTCCTTGAGTTGGTTGATGGCCCACCCTTGTGGAGGGGAATGACTGCTGTGGTCCTCCATTCACTTGGAATATAGCCAGTTTCTAGGCTGCAGTTGAAGAGTGCCTCAAGTGGTCTTGATATGTCATGTTTTAAAATGCTCAGTAGGCAACCAGGGCTGTTGTTAGGACCCATAAAGGAGGTGTTCTTGACATTAATGAGTACTGCCAGCATCTGGTCCCTGCCAATAGTTGGAGGAAGTATGTTGGAGGTGATTATTTCACCTGGAGGATCTTGGGGGTGGGGGGAGTTGGAGCTGAATTTATGAGACAGTAGATTTGCTATGTCACCCTGAATGGTGAAGGTGGAACTGTTCACCAGCAGTTCAGTACACTGCCATGTGTTACCTTTAAAGTTGCAGACATAGCTGAAAAAATGCCTTGTGATTGTCCTTAGCATGTGAGGCTACACAGATCTCATAGATGGCCTTGTTGGACTTAATTAAACCTCTTTGTTTCTTGCTTAGTTGTATAATAAAACACTTTTTAAGGGAGTTGCAATTCCTGATTTTGGCCATGAGTTTTTTTTTTCTTTCATTATATACGCTAAGGTGAGGATTCCTCCATTGGGGTTCATTTTTAGTGTTTGTTTTTGGTTTACTACTGGTAGGTAGCTGAGGTCTCAGAGTTAGGGGGATCCTAGAAATTTGACCAACTGTCACTTAATAGGATGTAGCTTGCCTTACAATACTTTCTAACTGTTACTGGTTTAGCTGGATTTTCTGGGTTGATTTTTACTTCAAAGGAGACAGTTTTGTGATCTGACCTCACTAGTGAGGACATGACCTGGGGGGAAGGTTACAATAGTCTCCCATGTTGGTGAGTACCAGATCCAGTATGTTTGATCATCTGGTTGGAGTGTGCACTATCTATTCTAGGATGTTTGTGTTACTAAAGTCCTGGAAGCATTGTGCTTGTGAGCTTGAGGCAGTGAAATTTCCTAGTTTATACAGGCGCAATTAAAGTCACCCATGAATATGGTGCTTGGTTGGATTGTGAGCACCACTAGTATAATTAGGTAAGAGTAGTGAAACTCTGGGTGCATAGATGGTGACCTGTAGCTAGTCATGATATGGTGAGGGACCTTATGTATGATGACTTGCATGTGAATGAGCTCCATGGTATCATCCTGCTTAACCAACCTGGAGGCATGTTTTTTCCTAAAGTAGATTGAGTCACCTCCACCTTTGGCCCTAGTCTGCACTGTTGGTCTAAATATGTGTAAAACCACTGCTGGTTTGCACTGCTGGAACACTTTATATGGTTTTAAATTAAGTCTCACTCAAGGAACAGATGTATATATTTTCCAATGTGAAGACGGCTTGAAGGGTGTGTGGTTTTTTTTAGGCTCTTAGCATTGAGCAGAATCACCATGTGGTTGCTTGAAGACTTTGTCACTATGTTGATAGTTTTGTTTTTTTAGCATTTCCTAAAAAGGGTCTAAGGGGATGGATAAAGTTTTAGCCAATACCCAAAAGCCTAGGTCGGACAGGTTCATCCCATCATTGGCAAAGCAACATGGTCCATTGACCACATCTTCACATACTGCTAGATATTGGATCCCCTATAGAATGACACCAGAAACTAAGCCAATTATTAAAATCAATAATTTTACATTCATACTTTGGCATCATCCTCTGTGAGGTAAAATGCTGCTCAGTGAGATCATCCCTGCTCAATCTGGTTGACTTATTTGTGTCAGTCCCTAGGGCTGTGGATGAAGGTAAGGCAGTGCATACAGCCTACGTCGATCTAGCCAAGGCCTTTGATATCATTCCTCACTCAGGAATTATTGATAAACTCACCAAACTAGGCATCAATCCCTATATCACTAGGTGAGTTGCAAATTGGCTCACAGATAGAACACACAGTGTGAAACTAGTGAACTCCAAGTCAGACTGCCAACTAGTCACGAGTGGAGCCCCGCAAGGATTTGTCCTGGGTTCTCTCCTGTTCGGCAACTACTTCTCAGAAGTCCAGGCCAACAGAAAGGGACTCTGGCTGCCCAGGTTCACAGATGCAAGCTGGGAGTCATTATTAACTCCCCAAGTGATGCAGACTTCCCAAAGAAAGGCGTCACTGAGACCAATGACTGCTGTCAAACCATGGCCTTAAGCTTAATGCCAAAAAATGCATCATCATCCTCTTTGGTAAAAACTCAGTTCCCACTAATTACCACTTCAATGGGAGCCCACTGAACACTGAAGGTGTTATAAGAGATCTGGGGATGCAGGTTGACAGTAACCTCTCCTTTGACCACCACATTGCCACTGTGGTCAGAAAGTCCTTCTATGTGGCACATCTCATTACCAAGGGTTTTGCATCCAGGAAGAAAAAGGTCATCATATCTCTCTCTACTCTTCCCTCATTAGACCAGTCACCGAGTATAATGCCCCATTTGGCATGTACCTCATTAGACACCTGCAACAGCTAGACAGGCCACAGATGTACCTCACAAAGTGGATCCTAGGCATTAAACACATGTCCTACATGGACAGATTCAAAAGACTCCGGCTATTCTCTGTCTCATATCGCCTACTTAGAGGCAATCTCTGCTTGACTTAAAAAGCCATGTCTGACCGAGGTCTGTTAGAAATGCTACATCTAAAGAAATACCAATCTCTTCACACCACATGCTCTAAAGACCTCAACCTCATTACCATAATCAAAAGAACATGCTGAACGGACAGGTTCCTCATCCAGAGACTGCCCATGCTCTGGAATAGAATTCCCATACATGTCAAGCAGAGCACCTCACTGTCCCTCTTCAAGAAAAATCTTGATGAGTGGATGGGTAATAGAAAGTTCACCCCGGGGATCACTCCAGTGGCTCTACTTGATAGAGGCACTGGGAACTAATGTCAGGTGGCACAATTCCAGGGCACTTCTATGGGCTAGGCTTGTAAAGGCACCAGGGCCCTTAGCCTAGTACACACCTATGAACCTATGAACCATTATGCCAAACCTCAGCATGTTACCTGGTTGCTCTCTTTAATATTTCCCCTTCTCCTTCTAAATCTTCCTATGGAAGTAGGGGACCCAGCCACAGGATAGAACCAGGCATACTACAGTTAGCAGCAAATGAAGAAACACTGTGCAGCTGGTGGTCAGTCTGAGAGGCATATGAAGGGAAGGAATGGTGTTATTTTAAAATAGCTGGTTCTAGTTTTTTGAGATACTGTGCAAGTCTGATAGTATATCAAGTTTTGGAGAATGAAATGTGGTTTGCATGGAAAAAAAGTGATGATTTTATGAAGACTGTCAATTTTTTTTTGGGGGGGGGATCCTGTGTTTCTTTACAAAAGAGACTATACTGATTCTGTCAGATCTAATTGCTTCCTAATGGCACTGAAGCTTAAGATCAGGTTTAGTTCATGCTCAGCAGTACTTATGATATCTAATTGTATTTTCTTTTGGAGCATGTGTCATTAGCAGCACATTAGGGTCTGTTTCTGCATGACACTCTTCTGGTAGATGACCTAGGTTTGTAAAGAAATTGGAAAAAACATGCAAGATACCATTGTTATAACCCTGCACATCATCTGAGATGACTCTGTGACTATATGACTAATTCTCTACATATCCACTCTTTGCTCTTACACTGTGAATTCAGTTTGCCATTGCTATCCTCAAACAAGATTTTTTGACTTTTGGATAGCTACAAAGAGGTTATTGTGTAACATTTAGAGACTCAGGCAGGGAATGCAAATATTGGCCAAGCTGCCCTGAGTAGTGGTAGAGAAACACAGACTGCAGTCTAGTTATGAATCAGGTGTGCATGTCTTCCTCTATGAATATAGAAAAGGAAACCAGTGGTAGAATTGCTCCATTTCAGCACATGAAATCACTGTGGTGATTAAATCTATTTACAAGTCTATGCTGGGAATGTACCATTGGAACTAACTTCAGATTAGGGTATCTAATATAAAAATAAATAATTACTAAACAAACAAAAATACATTACATAACACCTTCCAAGATTATGAATTAAGGTCTTCCTTGCATTCATGGAATGACAGCAGTCTAGGTTCTAGAAGGAGTTCATAAGCTTGACAAATTAACCTATGAACCTAAGTCATGAGTCTGTACCAGCTATGTGAAATCAACCTACTCAAACAACAAAATTAAGTATCCACATTCACTACAATAAATGAATAGCAAGCTGTAAGAAAGATGAGGTACTAAAAGCAAATTATCTGATAATGTGCAGACAGTCTCCTAGCTAGAAAATAAATAGTTTCCCTATGATTACCAGAGTTATAAAGCAGCAGGTTACTCTTCTCCAAAGTTTGAACTTTGAAAAGTGTAACCTAGGAAATATAGAAAAGTGATGGGGGTAGGGATTAGCCCCTCATATCCTCATTACTCATATATAACAATCAATTGTCGTACTACATTAAAGAAATGGGAAAAAGAAGAAAGGTGCACCCCTGGCTCACATAAAACAACTAATTGCAGTAAACTGTACTGAGAGACAGAAAATTCAAACAACAATCAAATGATTATATCTGTCTCAATGATGTGTAAATATACCAGGAATAATCTATTTTACAAAGTTCAGCAAATATCAGGTTATGATATGATTACAGTACTATCTGTAATGAGGTTAAACAGTATTTGTCTGTCTTGCTGCCTGCCATTTCATAGGATCATCCATTGGTTTGGGCTGGTAAATATGTTGCCCCTGCTACAAACATTAACGCCTGAAACCCTTGTACCTCATTTACCCTCTATCACACTGTCACATTTAAGATGACTCTGCTTAATAACATCCTTTGTACCTTGTTCTCATTTTTATTGAACAGTCCTGCATGGTTGCTGTTTTAAAGCTATATAAAACGGGAAACATTAATTGTATCGATGCACACTTTATCAGCATGCAATTCTGATCCATTTAATTTGCATTTAACTAAAAGATGGAGCAGCATGTTAGCTTACTGCTACAATATCTGCCTCAGTGGTTTAGGGTCAGAGTTCAATCCTGACCAATGGTCGCTGTCTTATCTAGCCAATTAGTGCAGCAGCTTAATAATATAAACTGTTAATGAGCTGCTTTATAAAGCCCAGAGTTTAATTCCCTTTGCCTATTCTGTGACTTTGAACAAGTCACTTAACCAGACAGTAGTCTATGGAAATTAGGCTCATGTCCTTAGTGATTATGTGGATCATGTGTCTATCAATTGCATATCAACCTAATAGCAATGGTTTCTTCCATTCCATCCACTTACATGGCAAAGGTAAGTCAATACTCTGTAGAAACTAGTTTGGTGGTCAGAAATGATCAAAGCACTAAAGGAGCACTCAACCTAATGGTGCACATTCAGGATAGCTTTTTTTGCAGGGGAGGAGGACTCCTTACTTCCTAAATATGAGGCAAACCCCCCGCCCTCTGAAATTATGTATACAAATTCTATGGCTAGATGACACTGGTGAAAGGAAGAGTTCCCTGGAACAGTGTACAGCGGTTTCATGCAGTCACAACATTTGGTGTTACATGAAGAAGCAAGTGATTTATAAAGAGAAACTGTGTGAGGAAAAATTACTACAGTCACAAATAACACTATACTCAGTATTATTTTCTGACACGTAAGTCTTTCCAAGCTTCATATTGCATGCAGTTCACAAAATGCTGTTAGTTGCAGATCTGGTCCTTAATTCCTTATGTAGGCTTCATTTTCACTGCACATTTCTTTTTTTAATTTTATGCAAGTATTGTTTTTTTTTTTTGACAGACCTTTAGAAATCTGACTATGGAGGTGATATAATAGATGCGCATTGTCTTAGTTTATTTGTTAAATTAAAAGCAATTTATACTCTGAGTACCTGGAATTAATAGATAACTTGTATTATTAATACTGTAATGTTAACTAAAATATTCAAATATTGTCATATTGTATGCATGTATTATTATACTTGGCAATATAAGCATGCAGAGGAATGTATGTACTATAAAACTTTGACAAGCTGCATCTTGTCATCTTGGGTTTGATTCTTACAGTTTCCACTTGCAAGCTGGATGGTTGTTTGCAAGTCTTAACAAAACAATGCTTTTGAATCACCTGAGTCACTGCCCAAAAAGAAATGCTGATGCTTAACTGGGTAATAAATTAAAAATAATATGTGATATTTGGGCATCTTACATTTACAAAGGGTAGAAATATTCTCAAAATATATATTGAATTAATGTTACTATAAAATAGGGTTGCAATACCGATTTGCTTACCCATAACTGTGCGCAGTTCCAAGGAAGAATGTGGAAGGATGTAAAATAGGTGTGTAAGTCACCCAGTAGATATTCAGCAAACATTATCCGAAAGTATCAATGCGAAGACGATTTTTTTCACTAGCCATTGCTGATATTACAAGTATTTGGTTAAATAGGAGAACTCAAAGAGCAAAGAAAGAAAGAAAAAAATAATAAAGTGAGTTAAGTAGGACCAGCAAGTAAAAAAGCAAAGCCTGAAGTTGGTGATAGAGGAATGCGAATGCTTCCTTGGCAAAAAGGTACACAACCATGAAAAACTTTTCATGTTTGATGCCGCTCATGTTTTGCATTCTGCTATAGTTTTTCAATTCACCTGAGTGACAGCAGTATTGCTGCTGGTAACTATCAAATCCCTCATAGAAGGGGTTTATTATCCGTATCAGGGGCAATCTTCGCTTGTATTTCATGATGCAGGCTACTTGTGGTCATAATCAACAATTTCACTGACTTGCAGCTATCACAGAATTAAACATACATAACTCTGTCATAAAAACTGGCATATTCGATGCACTAATGATGCAGGTGCCCTCTTCTCCTGATAAACAATAGAGACTTAGATTTTCTGATATATTTTTCAGGGAAGATGTTTTAATAGTGTTAGGTACCTGTGAATTACAGTTCTATGCTCCATGCTGGGAATATTAAAAATGCATGTGGCTGCTCTTTGTGGTACTGCAGTTCTACATTCAATGAATGCTGTAAGGAAGAAAGAAACTCTTTGCTGGCAGCACTGTATTTTGCTTGTAAAATGTCACTCATGCAAAATGATTAAGTTGCATGCAATAATGCACTGTCCTTCAACCTAATATTAGCATGTACTGCAAAAATCCTAGCTTCTGCTATTTTCCTGATGTATAGTGAAAAAATATATAATGCCACTAGTAACCTGTGTCCCTGTCTGCTCAGTCACTGTTCATGAGAAATAGACTGTTTGAAATTTTGCAGCATTAGTCATCTGTTCCTTCATTAAAAATGATTACACATGCTTATTTAATGACAAATCCTTTCTTATCATTGGCCTTTATGAAGACTGCCATTCACAACACTCATATTTTTCCATAAGTACTGACTGTCATTGCCCCACTTATATCTGTGCTCTTTTCTGCTTCTCTCCCACTTCTCTACTTTATTTCTAGACTGTACAGCATTTAGTTTTATCTCACTATAAAAATGCTGAAGAAGGCATCAACTCGAGCCACTTTCCCATCTTTTGAAGATGCAAACAATATGAACTGCAGCACTATGACCTTTAACCCCATGATGGAATACTCATTTTCTAGCTTGTAGGTCTCTCTCAGATGCTGCATACTCTAATGACCCGGGCCTGTAGATTATTTTTGCCATCTAGCATCACCCAGGTTATCTTGTACTTTGTTTACCTACTGCAGCAAGTTATCAGTAAGTATCATGCCGCTGCTGTTCTTGCTGTCTGTCTCTGACATCCATCCTGTTTTTCATTTGTACTAGCTGGCACTTGTTTATGCAGCATTTCACTACATTATTTTTATCGTCATTTTTCCATGTACCCTTCCCTTGCATTACACAAGAGAAATTACATTGTCTCAGTGTTCATTTCCAGTAACCAGTTGTTCTGTAAATTAGGATAGACAACATTTACTATTTCACCAAGCATTCCCTTAGGTTTCACAGTAAATGGCACAAATAATTTATAGTGTCACATGGAATTCTATTTAGTCAAATGTATATATAACAATTAGAATGAAATCATGCTTAGCAGGCCATAACTGCACATTCTGTGACTGCTTCTTCTTCAACTACTAATATATATATATATATTTTTTCAGGCCAGTTGGAAAGTAGGCTTTTGGTACACAAGCAGCATTCATTTCATAAAGCACATCTTGCTATGGCTATATTTTATGGATGTTAGAACCCAGAAATACGAATACATATTATCAAGACTAATTAAGGAAGACTTTTTATTACTTTAGCTTGAAGGCAGAAGTAATTGCAAGTTAACATGATTTCCTTTTCTTTTAATTTACCTTTTGAATAAGCTGAAGTTTGTTACAGGTAAACTGTGAGATGAGAATACATTCATATGTAGATAGACAGATACATAGGTAGATAGATAGATAGATAGATAGATAGATAGATAGATAGATAGATAGTTCCATATCTATCTATCTATGTATCTATCTATCTATCTATCTATCTATCTATATATCTATCTATCGATCTATCTATCTATTGATTATATATACATACATATAAAATAAGCTTCCTGTTAGACATACAGGTTTCATAATTATGAATTCTATAACTTAACTAAATTGTTATAGTAAGAGAAATAAAACAATTGCTAAGACTTACTGTTCTAGCATTAAAGCTATCCTGTACCATGCATACTTCGGTTCCTGTACCTGTCCATGCAGGGGTCATCTACAGAGGTTCAGTATCATTTGATTTTAATATCATGTTCAGATGATTGGTCTCTCTGTTCTTAATATCTCAAATCCAACTCACACATACTATGCTTTAAGTTATAGATGAAAATTTCTGGCTATATCTAATATGTTCTGATAGAGAGAGAAACAGATAAAGATTCTGACATTGAATTGTATACATTTATATTTAATATGCACAGAAGTGAAGCCAAGAGTTACAAAACACCAGTTTTGACACTATTATCCTAGAAGATGTTTTATGAATCTCACAGTATCCCTGTACATTTAACATTTATCTCTCATGTCATTTGATTTTATATGTTTAAGTGCTTTCATTACAGTGTGCTGAGTTTTTGTATTTCTATCATGAAAAAGTAGGCTTCCTAACATCCACTCAAAGTGGAATACATAAAATGGCAGAATGCCATCACAGAGCCCTAAAATGACAGAAATGCCCTTACAAAGCTGTTGAATATCCTCTTTGCTGAAAGGTCAGAGTATCACCAGTTTAAGAACATCAATATTTGAATTCTTTGATAAAACAAAGTTGCTCCATTGAGCATATATTGCAGTACTTTATGTGTGAGAGTTTCAGAAGCTTTCATTGAACTGTTCATTGGTATAGTAGTTAGTGACACAGTCACTTAAAAGCAGTGTCAGCTGTCTGGCTCTCTACAAGTTGTGTTTTTTGTACCTTATGTAAAATCAAAGTAATTTGATATTATGATCACTGGTGAGTTAATAAACTGTCATCTTATGCAGAGGGTTGCTCTGGTTTGTCCATTTGTTTCTGCACTGTGCCGTGGAAATGTGTTGTGTTATTAATCTATTTATTTCTTACTTTATGTATGTATACACTTTACTTACTGCTTTAGTTAACAATGAATTATTAACTTATTTCATGTCTCAATATTCTGAAGCTGATGATTTTTTTTTTAAAAGATTATATCATAAGAATTCATTTTTTCTCTAGGATATGTTGTCTGAAGTCATAATGAGGGTGACTTACTGTGCTGATGTTTTTAAGTTTGTTTTCTTTCTTTTGTAAAATTATTGAGGAAGTGGTTATTGAAAAGGGAGGCTATTTTTTCTTATTTACAAGACTCTTTCATATTGGGAATAAAGGCATAGGGGAAGGGTAAAGATAGTTAATAGCTGCCATGACAACACTATGTCTGTTTATATACAATTCCACTACTGAATTTTTGTTCTCCATATGTACATATGTATGTATGTATGTACTGTATATAACTGCCACATCCCATGCTTAAGTATGCAACGTATATGGTAGATGTCATTATCAATGTTCAATTGTATTATATTGTATGGTACTGGAGCCTCCACTGAAATTGGGTCTTGAGCCCAGTCAGACTTTTCGGTAAACAAAAGCAACAAATAAATAGTTAAAGCCATGACAGATAGATAGATAGATAGATAGATAGATAGATAGATAGATAGATAGATAGATATAGATATAGATATATATAAATATAGATATATGTATTTATATATTTTTTTTTGACCACCCTCACTGAAACTCAAACCAAAATACTCAAGAAAGGTTTCACCTGTGGCCAAGGATGAACACAGGATAGAAGCAGATTTCTTCAGCTCCACCAATTTCACTGCACTGACAGGAAATAATTACATAAAAAATTAATTTATGAAGTAATTTTCTTTCTAAATATGTTTGTTTTATCTATTTCTTGAACTATATCTAAAAAAGAAAGGAAATTTTAAAAATATTCCTGTCAGAAATCACCTTGGAAATTTTCCTGTCAGTTTCTCTGTTTGAAATGAGTTCCAGTAAGACAAATTCTCAAGACTCCAGCATCAAGAAAGAACTTCAGTCTCTGATATCTACAATCCAGCAACTTACTGCTAAGATGGATAAACTGGATACTAAAATTGATACCTTCATAGAAAAAACTACAAAACAAATAGACTTGTTACATATAGACTTGCAACAACAGAAGATCCAGATTACAGGCATAGAAGAGACTGTAAATGACATGGAAAATAGAATCCAAGAAGAGGAAATCAACATTGAGTTTTGCTGAAACAAAATACACATCTACAAACAAAGCTTGATGACCTGGAAAATAGATCTAGGTGCAATAACATTAGGATTTTTGGACTGCCAGAAAATATTGAAGGTAACAATATTACTTCTTTTTAACAACATGGCTCCCTAAAACTTTAGACTTACCAGAAGCATTCTCTTTTGGTATCGAAAGAGCCCATAGATCTATAGCTAATACTAACTCTAACAAAAAGTATCCTAGATCAGTTATAGTTAGATTTCTATCATCTTTTGATAAAGAGATGGTTCTTAAATCTGCTTGGGCTAAAGCTCCTGTTAAAATTAATGAGACAACTGTGCGTTTTGACAATGACTATTCATCCTTGGTAATAGCTAAAAGAAAAGTTTTTCTGCCATTAATAAGGGAGCTTAAAAAAGCACCGTTTAAAACCTACCTTCTGTTTCCTGCCAAGCTAAAAATCTTCCTTCCTGATGGTCCTAAAATTTTTGATGACTTAGACTCTGCATTACTGTTTATCAAAAAAAATAAGATTTTGGATAAAATAGAGGAAATGGAATGGGCTAGTCCTTCATTAAAGAGGTTGGCAACTGAAACTTTGTGGAAGACTTCAGAGAAGAAGAAGAGACTAAAAAACAAATGACTTGTTCTATGTTTTTTTCTTTTTTTTTCTCTCTTTATTTTTCTTCATTATTAATCTTTTTTAATATAGTTACTGCATTTTCAGAAAGCCACAAATATTCTGAAAAAGATTTAATCAAAGTTATTTTCTGTGTGCAAAGAACTGTTTTGTTTCATAATCAGTCAAAATATCTGAGGAACTAATAACAAGCTATCATTCAATATGTTTCTCTTTCTGACTAAGAGAAGTAAGGTTAGTAACTTGATACATTTTTTTTTCTTTTCTTCTTTTCTTTATTTTAAACAATGTCATTCTATTTAGATTATGTAGTGGGTAAGGGGTGGGGGAGGGCAGGGAGAGAAGTGTAATGAAAATATGACAAATGGAATAATAACTTATTTATTCCTTGTAAAAAAGTTTATATGTTGTTTAAATGCTATTGCTAATTATACTTCCTTGATTATATTGCTTAAGCTTGTTTACAAATAATCTGTCATGCTTTAATTAATGATAATTAGAACTAAATAATAGTAAATAATATGTTTCATTTCCATCTTTATTAATATAAGCAGCAAGTAATATTCCAATGTAAATGCTTTTTATAGCTTCCTTTTACATTTTTTTTTATCTATGCTTTTGCTCTCTTTTATTTTCTACTCTCTTTTTTCTTTTTTTCTGTTCTTTCTCTTTATTCTCTTTCATATTAATATATTGAAATGCTTTTGATCATACAGGCACAGTAAATAATAAGATTTGTATAAAAATCGAATTGGGGCAAAAATATTGAGTTCTATTACATATTAATAACTTTGGGCTTAGTTTCACTTTCATAGAGGCTGTAATAACTTGTAAAATACTTTGCAAAGGTTTTGTTATGTTTAGCTGCATTTATACTGCTAAATGAATGTTAGTCACTTGTTTTTAACAAAATTCCCGCCAAAATGTTAAGGGAGACAATTTGGGATGTGGGTTACCTCGTGAACAGTGTCCTCGAGTTGTTTTTAAAGCTTCAACACTCAGAATTCATGCAGAGAAGCTGAAAGCAGTCAATTTGAACTTTGACCCCAGAACTCACACTGACACATCGCAGATTCATGAAGAACACTATACCAGGAAGTAGAACTGCTGCAAATGTGACTCTGCGATGGAAAATGAACTCTTTAACATTTAAATGTGAGTTATTTTATATAATTACTTAATTATTTATGTTATAATTTAAAAAATATGTAAGTTATAATGATTTTAAATGATGCAGTTTCTCATAGTAAGCAAATGTGATATTTTAGAAGGCATAGAAAGTGAAACATTTATGCAAGTGTTTTTGAAAGTTTACTTGACTGCAGCATATTAATGTATGTTAAAAACTTATGATTTAAACATATACATTGCTATAATTCATTTGATTTATCTGATTGACAAGCATAAATAACTTTATGACTCTATTCTGGAAGTTGTCATGTGATATATTTTAAAGCAGCAGTTTAGATATACAAAATACAGATGGCTTTCTTCACAATAATGCAAGTGTTTCTGAGAATTTACATAACTATGCAGTATGATTTATAACAATTTCTATAAATATATTATTTTATTCTACTGACAATAATAAGTATGAGAAAACAGCTCTGATACAAGTAATTTAAGGTCTTTTGGAAGCTGTTAACTGCATTTACATAACAGAAAATAGATACATCTTAATATATGTAATGTCTGAACCATATTAGCCAAAGCTATTGATTTAAATGAACATTAGAACTTATTTTTATAAACTTTGAATAAATTAATATGTAAATATGCCCTCCTTTTTTTTTTTTTCTTCTTTCACTCTCTCTCTCTCTCTTACGTCTTTTATTTCTTCTTGGTTCCTAATATCAAGTTTATTTGAATGCTACTTGAATATAAATGTATTATATTAAATAGATGTATATAGTAGTATGAATAGTTTTTAAAAAAAAAAGTTTCTCTTAGTTTATATGATCCTGTTTTATCAAATGTGTAGTTTTGTCTTACCAGATAATCTAATTGAAAGTTGTTAATCTAAGTTAAATATAACTAGTATTAAATTGATAAGGTGGTAGCTGAGGTACTGCTGCTTAGGGTAGGGGGTTAACTTGAGTAGTATGTACTACTCTAAGTTGGAGTTTTTAACTCCAGGCTGGGTGCAAGGTTTAATCCTTACATTATTTTCTCTTGTTCACTGTTGTATGTATATAGTTCTGACATCCACAATACATTTTGTAAGCTCATTGTCACTACAAACAAAATTGAATCTTATACAAAATCCCATAAGAGATTCAATAAATTCAGCTATATTTAAAGGTACACCTAAAAGAGGAGGTATAGCATTACTTATTTTGTTAATTGTTATTTTGATCATAAGTTTTTTATGTTTTAAAAATGCCAAATGACATCTCTAAAAGGAATTTCTTTAAACATTAATGGACTGAATAATCCGTGTAAAAGGGCAAGCCTAATAAGATACATTAATTTACATAAGGCCAACTTAGTCTTCCTTCAAGAAACACATCTCTTGAAAAAAGATATTGATAAACTAGCCACAAACAAATATACAGTATTGGTTAGTTCAGAGCACACTCAGAAAAAAAGAGGAGTGGCTATTTTATGGAATAAAAGTATACCCATTCCTAAGACTATTAAGGCTTATCAAGATGATAAAGGAATGTTTTGTATGGTTACAATACAAATTAATGGGAAGACTTATACATTAATTAATGTATATTGGATACCTGGAATTGGTATTAATACAGTGAAATACCATCTTGATAAGATCATATCATTCTCTATAGGAGATATTATTTTAGCTGATGACTTTAATTGTATACTACATGAAAGTGACACTACCACTATAGGAAAAAGGAAAATTACATCTAATGCAAAACATTTAAAGGATTTTGCTAATTCTTATCATTTAAATGATATTAATAATCAGATAGACTCAAAATCATTACCATACACCTTTTTTCTAACAGATACAAAACTTATTCAAAAATAGATAGAGTCTTTATTTCTAACCAGATGGTAACAGAATTAATTCTAAAATCATTTCATGTCCTATATCTGATCATAATTCAATTGTTTTTGAGTTCATGATAAAAAATACTCACAATGTTCAGATCAAAAGGATACCAGCATACTTAACTCAACTAAAAGACTATAAAGAATATATACTTTCAGAAGTACAACATTTTCTAGACATAAATAATACTCCTGAAGTCTCCATTGTCTATGTTTGGGATGCCTTAAAATCATATCTATATGGACAAAGTATCAGATGGTATAATAATAAAAGGAAATCTTGGGATAAGGAATTGTTAGATATTCAAAGTAAATTAGACTCTTATAAACATAATAATAAAGAAAATATTATGGATAAGAAAGTCATTGAAGAAATAAACAAACTAAATGAGAAATACAAAGAAATTTTAACTCATAAAGTTAAAATAACTCTAGAGAAATACAAGTTTTTGTCTTACTCAATAAGCCCCAAATACTTACATAGACTTAAAAATAAAACAAAAAGGTTGAATAAACAAAATCATATCAAAGAAATTTTCTCTCCAAGGAAAAAGAAGAATGTTTCTAGTCTACCAGAAATACTAGATGAATTTAGAAATCACTTTCACAAAATTAATCATAATAACATTAACATGGAACCTAAAGATAAAATAAAGGAATTTATAACCACAAACATGAATAAAAGCTTAATAAACAACAGATTAAACTATTGGATAAAAGTATTTCATATACAGAGGTTGTTACACAAATAAACAAGCTTAAATCAAACAAAGCACCAGGTAATGATGGTATTATACCAGAGATATATAAAATCCTTTCTAAAAGTACATACTCATTAATACATAAGGTTTTTATTTTGGCCCAAAATGAGCTAATAACTCCCCCATCTTGGCAATATACATTTATTTCGCCAATTTTAAAACCTAATAAAGATCCAACTAGATGTACTTCATATCGACCCATCTCATTACTTAATGTTGATTATAAAATGTTTATGAGTATTTTTGCTGATAGATTGAAGACAATCATCCCTGGCATTATAGATATAGATCAGACAGGCTTCATTGTAAATAGAAATACTTTTGATAATATAAGGAAAACTCTAACATTAATTGATTTTGCAAATAGGAAAAAGAAAGATTTAACACTTATTAGTCTTGATATAAGTTCAGCATTTGATTCAGTAAGTTGGGACTACCTGTTTACCTTACTGAAGTGCATAGATTTCTCAGATGCATTTGTAAATCTAATTGAACATCTATACAAAGGAACATTGGCTTATATTAAGGTAGGAACATATGTCTCACAAAAAATACCCATTTTTAAAGGTACAAAACAAGGGTGTCCACTCTCTCCACTATTATTCACTTTAATAATGGAGCCTTGGGCTAATTTGATCAGAAACAGTACTGACATAGAGGATTTTGAAATAGATCAAAATACAACATCTAAAATTCAACTTTTTGCAGATGATGTATTAATTACATCAGCAGGATCTAATTCTTCTATGCAGTCTCTATTTGATAAAATGATGAATTTTAAAAGTATTTCTGGTTTAATATTCAATGAAGAAAAAACTAAAATACTACCTATATATACACGAAAAAATGTTCTCATTAGTGATTTTACTAAATATGTACCCAATTCAGGTCAGATAACTTATTTAAGTATAATATTATCTAAAGATATTAAATCTATTATACATAATAATTATAATACCTGTCTTCTTAATATACAAAATCTTTTCAATACCTGGAATAATATGTTTTTTACTATGGAAGAGAGACTTACAATTATTAAAATGATAATATTCCCCAAGATATTATACTTAATACAATCAATAATACTCCCACCTACAAAAATAATTATCAAGAAATTGAATATACTAATGTTAAATTTCCTATGGGCACCTAATAGACCTAGGATTGCATTAAAGAAACATACTAATAGCTGGTCTCAAGGGGGTATTTCTTTTCCAGACTTTAATTTATATACTATCTCTTCTATTGTAAAAGTTATTACTTTATTAATAGATCAGTCATATGTTGCAAAATGGAAAGATTACTGGGAGCTAATTAGTATTCACTTCATGAAAATCTCCTTAACACATAAAAATATGATTGTAAATAACTCCATGTTATGGTTACTAAAGGAATTTTGTACTTCACCTATTACACCTAAACATATAGTTAGTTACCCATTAAACATTATTATTAGCTATCGTAACTTTATATTCATGCATCCTAAATATAAGGAATGGAATTTTATTATATTCCCTATAATGTATACTCGGGGTATGCTTTTGTCAACCACTTCTGAAGGAACTCATTTAGCTACAGATAATGATCTAAAGTACTGGTATCAGTTGATATCTGATAATAAAGTTAAAAATCTAGATTTCTTAAAACAAGAATTTGATCTAAGAGAAACTTGCTGGTTAGAGGTTCAGACTTTTAGACAACATCTCATTGATAAAATAGATCTAATGTCTATAACAGTTAAAGAATCTATCCCGACACTGATTGATTACTTGATATTAAATTTACAACATAAAGTTTCTGATAAAGGTAAGCTTTCATACATACATAAAATTATCAGACAAGAAACTTTTTACAGTGTAGATACCTACTGGAATTATTTCACTTCCATTAATGGTGTCCCACCAAATCAACAAGATAAACAATATATATTGGAATCTGCCTACAAAACTACATCTTCCATTGTCTGGAGACTTTTTACATGGAAATTTTTACATAGATCCTTTTATACACCTTTGATGATGAATATAATAAAGATAATATATGTAAAAGATGTAATGTAGAAATTAATGCTGACTGGGCTCATATGTTTTATGACTGTATAAAATTGAAAGAATATTGGAAGTCAATTAATGAATTTTTGCAGGCTCTTTTTACAGATAATTTCATTATTTCTAAATCTCTTATATTATTCAACACACCTGTACCTCAAAGTGTTAAAAAGGTTAAGCTTCCCTTGTTATGGTCTATTCTAGCAGTGGCTAGAAAAATAATAACCAGAAATTGGATTTCAGATACACCTCCTTCGTTCAATGAATTTAAAAATGTTATGAATATAGTGTGCCATATGGAATTGAACACAATAAAGTCAAGAACTACTAGAAAAACATCTTATTATATTGTATGGGATAATTTACAAAACTTGTTAAAAAAATCTTAACTTCAATAGCATGGTATTTTAGTTTAATGAATTGATCTGATTGTAGTGGATGCCTGTAAATACTTTGGTTGTGTTGTTGAATGTTATAATCATATCTATTTTAATTACTTGTATAAAATTGTTATGATATTTCTCTTGTATGTTAAAACAATAAACTTGTTTTAAAAAAAAAAGAAAGGTTTCACCTATATGCCAGCACAACATGCCAACCTTACTAATTTATTTTTAACTAAGGAAACTCAACCTCAAAAATCTACTAGACAACAAGGAAGATCTGGATGACACATTAATTGAATCTGATCTGCAAACTGATGATTTTTGTAAACAAGCAATTTTAAATACTGTACAACAGTTTTAAAAGTATAGATGAGAAAATGTTAACCTTTTTGCTTACTGATTGTATTAACAATGATGAACTTAAATTTCTGAATGTTGACAAACCTAACCTAGGCAAGCTTTTTGGCATCCCTCAAGGACTACACACATTGCAAGCCACACACCATTCAGACACATAGTGTTCAACAAAAACACAAAAACAGCAAAAAATTCACAATACCTGGACACAGTGCTTAACCCCAAAGTACAGATCACCAAATCCTACATGCATGACTTGTGGCTGTTCCTTAATGAAATGTGTCATTACCAGGTCACCCAGGAAGACAAATTCTTAGTCAGTCTAGATACTGAATACTTATACACCAGCTTACCCCGCCAAGAAGGACTACAACTTGTGAGGACATTCCTTTACAAGTATACTTCCTTCTACCAGCAAAAGACCAACACCATCTGTGACCTCATAGCTCTAGACCTGTGGAACAACTTTTTCACTTTAACCAAAAGATTTACCAGCAACAAAAAGACATAGCAATGGGTTCCAAAATGGTCCCAGCATACACCAACCTCCACTGCCCTCTCTGTGAAATCAGTGTTTTTAGTGTCCCTGTTCAAAGTAGCTGTCACACACACTCTCATTGAGATTTGATTCTCACATACACATGCACTCACACACACCCAAAACCATCTACTTTAATGCTCTTAACAGAGTATCCAATTACACTTAGTAAAATTATTACGTATACGACTGGTAATGTTTAACCAAACTGCAAGACATTCAGGAATGTGGAGCCACAGTGCCACTAAATAAATACAAGAACTCTCACAGGTTAAATATTTTCTAAAGACCAGACACAATGAAAGGTTTAGATGTATTTAATAATAAATAATAAAAAATTAAAACACTGAACATCTATTTACAATAAACTTCAGAGTTTCAATCACAAGAAATATAAAAAACAAAACAACACAGATAAAAAAAATTCAGACAGATGCAGAAAAAAACATTTAGCTAATCTCACTATATTTTTTTAAATGATGGAAGAATTACTTTTCCCTAGTTGCTTACTACATTAAGGCAAGATGAAAGTGGATGAGTGTCTTTGTCAGGTCCAAAAACAGAGTGCACACCTCACATCTCTGACTAGTATTCAAATACAATTCCAGTGCTGGCTAAAGAATGACATCACATCTGGTCATCTGACTCTATGGTTCCCACACTACCTTCTTACTAGAAACTGAGCTAGGATCTGGCACCGATTTGTCCCAATACACAGAACTTTAGCTAAGGTTTATTACATACACCATTTGGTAAATGTAAAACAATTCCAACACTTCCACCCTTCCTACAGAAACTAACAAGTCATTCTCTGGCACCCCACGGTAGCAATTAGTTCACCACTAAAGGTAATAGAGCAGGATCATAGCCCAGGCTTTTCACAGACATTGCATCTTTGGCTGCATTCAGACCTGTGAGATAAAATCTTCATGGCCTAAACCAAGTCATTTAATTTCAGGTTATTTTTTTTAAGGTTATCCAGGCTGAACTTAACCCCTTCCCTTCCAGTATCCTCTGTTAAAATATATACATTTCAGCAGTTACAACAATACACTCTGACATACATGTATATTTATTTTCTGTCCAGCAGGTTCCACTGTTTGATACATTTTTAACACAAGCATCTGTACAAATCAGTTTGATATTAAAATGACATATAATTCTTTACAAAACTCCAGCTAGCTATGCCATATGTTACACATGCACTGCCCTGCTACCCCAGGCATAGCTGATGCTACCTCACATCATCACAAGGACTAAGGCAGTTTAACATCTATTGCCATCAATGAATAAACAAAGAGCACATACTGGTAATCTGTCACTTGCTTATTTGTACCACAGTTTTATTTGTTTAGAATACTTTCTGGAGAGTTCCATGTAAGATGGCAGAAGTGCAGCAGCAACTGTGCAGAAATCTGCAGTGTCAGTTAAGGAAATCAAGAAAAGTAAAAGCAATTCAGCAAAAATATGTTCTATTTTTCTAGAAGAATCTTTTTCTAAGAGTAGAAGCAGAAACTTTTAAACAATATAGGAATATTTCCTGTTAAATACTTTCATCAATGTGTTTCTTGTATTATTATATAAATTAATTCTTCAAAATTTTCACAAGGAAAGATATTGCTAAAAAAGTATTCTGATAGGTTTTGTCTTCACATAAAGAACTGTCTCTAAAATTTGACAATTTTCAGTCAAAACTAGATATAATGCAAGAAAATAATTTCAGATAGCCAGAAATGTTGAAAACACTGATGGAAAACTAGGCTATAAAGTTAAGTGATAGAAACCACAATTAATGAGACTGATAGGGAAAATGAAGAATGGGGAACTCCAGATGGAATAAGACATGGTATCTCTCTTAACAACCTGGATTCTCCAGCTTTTGAATGTTCAAGAATGTTTGTTCTACAGAAGCGAGAGAACCTACAAGTCAGTAAGTAAAACTATATCCTCAAACCCACTGCACCTGCAAGAACTATTGTGGTTTAACTTTTGTATTTTTAGACAAAGAACTGTTTTTAAGAACAGGGCAAGCCAAATCTCCTCTAAAAATGGTAACTCACAGTGTAAGATTTGACAACACCATGCAGATAAAAAAATGGGGAAAATGAAAGAGTAATGGCCTATAATTAAAATGTTAAAACAAAATAATATCAACATACATTTGCTTTATTCAACAAGACTAAACATATACTGCAGAGTGTGAGTGAGACTGTTTAACACCATAGAAGATGCAACAATCATAAAAAAAGTCTATCTTTTTCTCAAGATATCATGAACTTCTCTGTTAGTATGGAGAAGATCTCCAGGTAAAACAACTAGTGTGAGGCAACTAATAAGGAGCAATTAATCTTTCCTAATAACCAACACCAAGGGAAAAGAAAACAAGTCACAAAGAGAGTTTAGGTATTGTTCATGTACAATGAAAGACATATACTTATGTGACAGATAGTTGAACTATATGAATTAATTCAAATTAAAAAATCCCTGCAGTTCGCCAATAAAAATGACAGAGTGTCTAGTTTGATCTGATGGAAAAAGTATCTTGAAAACTAAGATGTGTAAACTTTTATTTGATCCATACAAAAGAAAGCCTATGGCAAAAAGTAAAGACTGACTCTTAAGTCGGAGTTATATGACAGTCTGAGTATCAGTAAAAGACTGAAATAATGCAGTTTTTCTTCTTCTAATTACTTTTTGTTATTAAATGTTGTTCCTAATCTATTATAATATCAATAATTAATACGTAAATTTAAGAATATTAATGTGTAATGGGAACAAAAATTATTTGAATGATTCCTGTTGATTAGTTTTTCTCAATTGTCTTTTTTAATAAGTTCAGAACAGTTTAAAACATTTTTTTTTTAATCTGAATGCACTTACTTTTGTTATACCGGGGATATACTTTAATCTGGAGCATTAGTGATGTTTTTTTTTTCCTGCAGTATCACTGATAGCTGAGAGATTGGTCACAAGTTTTTGTGCTGGTCTTATTTAGTTTTTAAACTGTAAAATAAATGTTAATGCATATTCGCTTTAAATGTAGAGCTATCATTTCATGTTACATGCTTATATTCCTTGCCTAGCATTGCTAATTTCTCTAAGGTATTTAACATCTAGTTAGAGAAAAGGCAATACTAAGTTCACCAGCGTATTCTCTTACTCCTTTAAAATATGATGCTTATTTGAGGTTATCCCTTGCTATTTAAAACAAATTTCATAAATTGTAAAGTGGAGTGTTAAATAATCCAAGACATTTTTGAGAATCGCCATTCACACAAATACTTTCATCAGATGCCAGGGACATCAGGGAAAGTATGCAATGTACCTTATAGAGTATACTTATCAATAAGGGAGAGGGAGCAATACAACTAGAAAAAAAATAAATAAAATGTGAAGCACTTTTAAAGTGCTTACTGATAGATACAGCTACTCATAAGTTAAGCATGTTGCTACTGGTGAACAGAAGACGAATGCAATATCTTGGTGAAATACCTAGACTTGCAATTAACGGTTCCATTATGGAATGAATTGTGCTGGTAATAAGATTGATGTATGTGCTATTGCATTTTCCACACCTATTTTCCTATTGTGAATGTCATAATCACTTGGTTGTGTGTGTAGGTGGGGCTGATTAAGTGACTCAGACTCACAGTCTCAAATGACATTCACTGCTCTAATTTTTGTTTTATTGCTTGTTTTTATCTGAGTCAGAACTGATAGCGATGATGCAATTCCCCCCAAGTGGTGCACAGTATCCATTTACTGTTGTAAATTCCATAAGGTTGATTAGTTTGCTTTTGCAATCATCTGGCAAAAGCAGGAGATATGCTGATGTTACAAAATGACAGACAGGATGTTATATGCTGCAGAGTGCGAGCAACCACTGTCAGTTTTTTAATGCTCTTCTCATGGCTCCTCCAGTGTGCATAATATAAATTTTGTATTGAGCAGATATTAACCTGAGAGTACTCATGACTACAGAAGTACTGCATGGAAATCTGCACCCCCCCCCCCAAAAAAAAAATTATTGTGATTGCTAGAGTCTGGCTAGTTTTGATATATTTTTTGTTTATTTTACACTATCAAATGTAAATTTGCAGGTGGCAACCTCTTCGGATTCAGTGGTCAGATGGCCCATTTTATTGAACACCCTTGAATCACTGTCTAGCTGTCCATCATACATTCCTTGCTCGGTAGTAGCAACAACATCAGGATTCATTCCTCTCAATTGTCCAGATTTTTGAGTCATATTTTTGATCTGTTGTTTATAAAATATGTTTTTTTTGGAAAATCATTGAGAATTGAAGTCACAAAATAATATTAAATAATGACAGACATTTCAGTTTTAGACTTCAAATCCATCAAAAAAGAAATAATAGTGCAAAACCTGTTATTCTAGGAACTTTTTTGGTTTATAGGAAGAATATTTAAAATCTGCCCCATTTTGGGGTCCTTGACCCCCCCCCCCCCCATGGCTTCTGGCTTTGTCCAGATTTCTTGTGCTGAGAGGCTGAGGGGTATGTCAGGGTTTAACACACACACACACACACACACACACACACACACACACACACACACACACACACACACACACACACACACACACACACACAGATATATTAGCACTTATATAGTATGAAAGCATACACAACTCCAAAGCACAATAACATATAATCTGGTATAATCCTTCTAGCTCAAAATAACTATGATTAGCATCAGATATGTTACATTATTTAGTCAGTTTATATTTTTCTGCCTCTTCAGATTGTTAACCTGAAAAAATAATATGCCAGACACTTTTAATGCAGTGTGTATGAATTATAGCATATGGATTACTTTTCGCTTTGCTATAACAACAAAATTGGAGTTGTTTACTGAATTAGAATAGTAGTAATAGCTAATACTATCAAATGCCTTCAATGGATACTTCATGTATATCAACACATATTCATAAGGAGCCTGTTGCAGTGTAAACAAATACAAGCTAAACATTTAAGTGTCTGGATAAACAGGATCACATCTCCATCTAAGTATGAGGCTCATGATCAGTTTTGAGAACAGAGTAAATGGATGGCAAAATTAATTGCACTAATGCCTCATGTTTCATGTTTGTAGTCTGAAGAGCAATGAAAATAAGTGCACAAAAATTCTATTACATTCATTAAAGGGCAGCATGGAATATTTCCCTTTTTTATAGTATAGTGAGTTCCCAAGCGGCAGAGTGAGTGACGTGTCTTATGATATGTGTCATTTGAAAGATAAGGGTATGACTATCTGTACAACTGTAGGCCACTAATAAAATAAATTAGTTTTCCAAATAATGTCTGCTCTTCATTGTAACATGCAACATTAATAACAGTGTTATATTTACAAACAAAGCAATAATCAAGAATCACACTCAAGACTCGAAAGCTTTTGGAAGTCACCACAACAGAGTGTAATACTTTTTTATTTTTCTTTGGCTTACTTTAGAGATTCACAGGATTAGAATAATATTCTTAATATAAATATATATTTATCCAGCCATGATATGCATGTTCAGTAGTTAAATGTAATTTTAGGAATCATGCAAATTACCTGATAATGAGGTCTTACCTCATTTTGACTAGTGTGTTTCTGAATTGCAACTGGGCAAGTCACTCTGGAAGGGCATTTCTAGCATAGAGTCTTATGAGTGTACGTTTGCAAAGGTAGTAACATGACAAAAGAATATGGACCTTAGTTAATTTAAATCAACTAAAAACATCTGAATTTAATATTTAGCAATATAAATGGTAGTTGCATTACAGGAGATGATATGAATTGAATTTTTTGGGAAAACAGAATCAAGGTCAGTTCAAGGACCCAAAATAACAACCTCAGCAAAGATACTTAAAAACTGGACACATTTCTTAAATTTAAAAGATACTTTTATGCTGAAGGAAAAGGATCCACTGAAGTACATACATTACTCATGTGCATTTCGCATGCAGTTGAGAACAGGTGACATTTTCATTTTCTGGATGCCACTTTTAGAATTGGTAATGTTACAATAACTACATGTCCTACTTCACATCATGATGCTTTCATTTTCAAAGTTTCAGCAAGCTTTAAGAGACTAGCCTTTACCTCTAGAATATCAGTGTACATAACTAAACTGGAGTAATTTAAATCATTCTTAACTAATGTGCTAAATATTTTAATGGAATTTAATAATACAAAAGTAACCAGAGATGCCTTAAAAGCCTACTTATTTAGAAAAGTTATTATAGTGCAAAAAATAAACACTGGAAAAG
The DNA here is from genome assembly GCF_019279795.1 of Protopterus annectens. Classification (NCBI taxonomy): domain Eukaryota; kingdom Metazoa; phylum Chordata; order Ceratodontiformes; family Protopteridae; genus Protopterus; species Protopterus annectens. The sequence goes on from NC_056727.1 coordinate 194,280,593, forward strand.
TAACTGTTAACGTTTCATAACAAATTAAAAACATAATAAATAAATAAATAAATAAAAATCAATAGAATAAAAAAAATAACTTTCAAATGTAAATAATAAAATGTTGCTTGAAAAAATAAATATTTTGAATAAGGAATATAAAACCTATTATTCGATAAAACCACATTAACACTTGAAAAATGAAAAATGCTTACATACTAAGGGAATTAATAATTTAGCAACAACAGTTAAAATAACAACACAAAATAAACATATTAAGGAAATAGATGATACATTGTCAGAATTCAGTGATTATTACAAAAAACACAACTGACGTTTGTTTCATAAGCTTTGCCAATAGTCTGGAATTATCAAGCATTACTACAGTAAAAAAATAACTCACTTAAAAGTACTGACATTAATGAAATTATCCACAAAATTCAGGAATTTATAATTAATACATCTTCTGGCATTGATGATATTGCACAAGAACTTTACTGCTTCTTTTTAGAATGGTTTAATTGCTATGCAAACAGCCCAAATAATACTACCCTCATGGAAGTATTCATTAATTATTCCAGTTTCAAAATAAAATAATGATATGTCTGTTTGATTGGCATGCAGACCAATTTCATCATTAAACAAAAAGTGATGTTATTGATAGAGTAAAAAGCATTACCTTAAATTAATAAATTATGATCAAGCAAGTTTCATAAATAAAAGTCAGAACCAAGATATCTTATTAGAATTCTAAGGCTAATGGATAAATGAGTAGAAATAAACAGAAAACTGCTTTCATAAGACTAGATGCAGAAAAAAATTTCAGCACAATTAGTTGATATTACGTCTTTAAAATATTAGCACTTTACAACATACCAGAGGATATTATTTCCCTAATTAATATATATATATATGGATCACCTTTATATCCCCGAAATCGCGTTTCACCGACACACTAATCACCGACACCAAAAGACCGACATCAAAAAATACCGACAACGCAAAACACCGAAAACCATTACACCAACACACTACACGTAAACAACACAGTACACTACATAACATATCCACTATCCCTAACCCAAACCCTAACCCTAAGGTCCGACACTACCGCACACTTACCCTACCTGCACCCTAACCCTAACTCACTTACCCACCCCTAACCCCAAGATCCAACACTACCGCACACTCACCCTACCTGCACCCTAACCCTAACTCACTTACCCACCCCTAACCCCAAGGTCCGACACTACCGCACACTCACCCTACCTGCACCCTAACCCTAACACACTTAACCCACCCCTAAACCCACAGTCCCTCACTATCGCACACACACCCTACCTGCACCCTAACCCTAACTCACTTAACCCACCCCTAAACCCACAGTCCCTCACTATCGCACACTTACCTGTCCGCTCCCTAATGCTAAATCCCTCACTCGATCGCACACTTACCGAGTCCGTCGGGTTCTCACCTTGTCAGTCATCTGCGTTGTCAGTGTTTTCGTCCCGTCGGATTCCGTGTCGGCGAAACGCGTTGTCGGGCATCTGAAGGTGACCCATATATATATATATATATATATATATATTTATATATACATACTGCAACAATACAGCATATGTTAAGTTAGGGGCTTTTATCTCTAACCACTATAAAAAAAAAGACACAACAAAATGTTGCACTGTTTCTACTACCCTTGTTTGCCTTGGCTGTAGAAGTCCTAGTTCAAGCAATATGACATCCATCCATCAGAGAAATAAAGTGGGCAGATCATTATTATGAGTCTACAATAATGTTATTTGCAGATACCATACTGCTGTCAATAACCAAGATCGATGAATTACTACAAAAAACTATTAGAATAATGCATTATTTTTGAAAATATACTCCTTAGATAAACATATTTCTCCCATCCACATTATTTATCTGCCACAGACTCTCTTTCCTCCCTAACTTAAAACACAACCTCTTGAGCCTCCCTTTGCACAATACTATACTACACCATGCTCTTACTTCTTCTTCTTCCTCATCCCTTGTTTGCATAGTCATTTAGATGAGATTAGCATGCAGACATTATATAAGGGCATAAATTAATTGGGGCATACAAATACCATATATTGAACCTTGCAAAAAGGCACAACTAATCTATGCAAAGCTGCATCCATCAAAGTAATAGTTTATTGGATGAACATTAATTGGAGTGATTTACTAAACATTTTTTTTAACCAAAAGAAACTAAAAACTAACCAGACTTCAATTGAAATAATTCATATCACTAATATATATATATATATATATATATATATATATATATATATATATATCAATAGATATCTTCAATATAACATACAGTCTCCAAAATGTTTTACGTGCCAACAGTATATTAGAAACCATTAGGATTATAAGTATGGGAGACATGAAAACCAAAAAATTAGTCCATAGGTTCATAGGTAGGTTCATAGGTAGGTATTAGGCTATCAGCCCTAGGGCCTATACAAGTCTAGCCAAAAAGGTACCCTGGCTTTCACCACCCAAGAAAATTAGTTTCCTATGCCCCTGTCAAGCAGAGCCACAGAGGTGATCCCCGGGGTGAATTTCCTATTTCCCATCCAATCATCAATATTTTTCTTGAGGAGTGCTAATGAGGAGCTTTGTTTGATATAGACAGGTAGTTTGTTCAGAGTATGGGAAGTCTCTGGGACAGGAATCTATCCCTCCAGCATGTTCTGTTTATTGTGGTGATAAGGTTTAAGTCCCTAGAGCATGTAGCTTGGAGGGATTGGGATTTCTTTAAGTGGAGCATGTCCAGCAGCTCTTAGTTTGACATAGCTTTGATTGTTAGGCAGAGATCGCCTCTGAGTAGGCGATATGCGACAGAGTAAAGCTGGAGTTTTTTGAGATGGTCTGCATAGGGCATCTGTTTGAGGCCAGTAATCCTCTTTGTGAGGTATTTCTGTGGCCTTTCCAGTTGTTGTAGATGTCTTGTGTGGTACATACCAAAAGGGGCGTTGTACTCTATAATGGGTCTAATGAGTGATGAGTAGAGGGGAACAATGACCTCTTTTCTCTGGGATGAGAAACCTTTTGTGATGAGGTGTGCCATGTAGAAGGATTTCCTGACCACTGTGGTGATGTGATTATCAAAGGAGAGACTACTGTCCACCTGTGTCCCAAGGTCTCTTATCACACTTTCGGTGTTAAGTAGACTACAACCTATGTGGTAGCTCATTGGTGCAGAGTTTTTACCAAAGGGGATGACAATGCACTTTTTGGCACTGAGCTTGAGGCCATGGCTTTGACACCAGGCATCTGTCTCAGTGAAGCCCTTTTGTAGGATGTCCACATTGTTAGGAGTTTCAATTATGGCTCCTAGTTTGCAGACATCTGTGAACTTCATTAGCCAAAGACCTTCTGTGTTAGCCTGTACTTCAGAAAAGTATATACCAAACAGGAGAGGACCAAGGAATGAACCCTGTGGTACTCTACTTGTCACTGGTCTGAAGTTGGATTTGGAGTCTGCTACTTTCACAGTGTGGGTTCTGTCAGTGAGCTAGTTTGCAACCCATCTTGGGACATAGGGATTTATACCTAGTTTAGTGAGTTTATCTATAATTCCAGAGTGGGGGGATGGTGTCAAAAGCCTTGGCAAGATCTAGATAGGCTGTGTGACCCACCTTACCCTCGTCTATGGCTTTGGTGACTGCTTCAAAGAAGTCAATCAAGCTTAGGAGACATGATCTTTCTTTTACAAACCCAAACTGGATGGGTTCCAGAGTAAGGAAATGACCAATGTCTTTGTTTATAAGTTCCATGATGATACGTTCCATGGCCTTGCAGACCAGGCTTGTTAGGCTAATGGGATGGTAGTTCCTGGGGTCCTTGGTGGCTCCCCCTTTGTGGATTGTGTGTTCTACTAATTTCATTTTGTACAATCAGATGTTTACTGAGGATTGAAAATTTTCTGAAAATGAAACATTGGAGGAATTCAGTTTTATGATGGTTTAATTGTTTACAGTGATGAGAAAGAAAATTGTTTGAAAATATTAATTATGAATTCTGTTTAGATTTAAATGACCTGGTTGTGATACAAGGAATTAGAAATTATGAGATGTATATTTTTCATATTTTGAGGCAGGATAACACTAGGAATTTTCCGAAATCGATAGATCATTTATGCCAGGTGGTATATGATAATAAAACCAACACAGTAATTTTATCAGATTTATCCAAAATGTTAATAATGTTAAAAAGATGACACAAATGAGAATCTTTGGACACTAATATCAAGTAGAATAAATCAGCATTTTAGACAACACCATAAATCTAATGTTAAATTATTTTAGTAAAATATTGCTAGTACAATATCAGAGAGTGTCCACATGAAAGTATACCCAATGATTATTTTATATATGATAAAATCAGAAAGGAAAATAATATGGTTTCTTAGAGTTCTAATTTAGAACTAACAGTGTATTGGGAAAACAATCCCTCCCACCCTGTTCTTGTAGAGTTGTTATAGTTGGTGGCTTTGCAGTTGCCTCCCCTACTGTAAATTTGATCTGGGATACCCCTTCCAGTCTGCTGTTCACTCTACTTAATGCAGAGAGAACATTTGAGAAAGCCACCCACTTAGGTTCTTAACCTCTGCTGCTCTTTCCTCTCTCCTTGCACTTTGTTAAAAAAATTGCACTTTATTTTGCTTTTGCCTCTTCTTAAAAGTACTCAGTTGTATTTATTCTGCTGCATTTATTACTGCTTGGTAGTAGCCTGATTACATTGTAACTGTTATTCTAAGCCTTTCTATTTAAGCACTTGGGCTTCAGACAAGTTGTTTTACATTGAGAAGGTTTGTGGTCTGCACTGTTGTGGCAGGGCAGGAAGCTTACATCCTTCTAAACTGTGAATTGCTGATTGAAGGCTCAGTGTATGTTACTCTAAAAGTGTATTAGTTCTGGTTTAGGCACTTGGGCTTCAGGCCAGTTATTTTACATTAAGAAGGTTTGTGGTCTGCACTCTTGTGGGAGGAGAGGTTAGATTCTGCCCTTCTGAGCTGGGAATTTCTGGTTAAAGGATTATTGTGCCTGCTTATTTGAACTGTTTCTGCAATTGGTGCACCTTGTTTGCTTTAGCATAGACTAGATTCAGGCATGCTGAATCTAGCTTTGTTTGTATAACTTGAGCACTAATCCAGGCCATCTTTTTTGAAAAAGGTTGCCTTGCACGCTAGTGGCAGGAGTGTGCAATTAGAACTTGTCTGATTGAAGACTGCTGGAACAGGGATCATTTTTGAGCTTTTTTACTGGTTAATTGGGTAATTTGTTTAAACCAGTTTGCTTTTTTTCTATTGTTATATATAAAATGTGCACTTTATTCATCTGCTTTTACTGTATTTGTGTTTCTTCCTACTTTATTGCATTTATTCTGCTGCATTTATTACTGCTTGTTAGTAGCCTGATTAAATTGTAACTGTTATTCTAAGTTCTTGGTTGAAACACTTGGGCTTCAGACCAGTTATTTTACATTAAGAAGGTTTGTGGTCTGCACTGTTGTGGCAGAACAGGTAGCTTACTTCCTTCTAAGTTGGGAGTTGCTGATTGAAGGCTTAGTGTCTGTTATTCTAAGAGTGTATTAGTTCTGGTTTAAGCACTTGGACTTTGGGCTAGTTATTTTACATTAGGAAGGTGTGATCTGCACTCTTGTGGGAGGAAAGGGTAGATTATGCCCTTCTGAGCTGGGAATTTCTGGTTAAAAGCTTATTGTGTGCCTGCTTATTTGAACTGTTTCTTTCTGGAATTGGTATGCCTTGTTTGCTGTAGCATAGACTAAATTGAGACCTGCTGATTCTAGCTTTGTTTGTATAACTTGAGTACTAATCCAGACCATGTTTTTTTGGAGAAGGTTCCCCTGCACCCTAGTGGCAGGTGCGTGCAGTTAGAACTTGTCTGATCAAAGACTGCTGGAACAGGGCTCACTTTTTAGCTTTTTATTGGTCAATTTGTTTAAATCAGTTTGCTCATTTGCAACTGTTATATTAAAAAAATACACTTTATGCATCTCCGCTTAGCTAGGGTTAAACTATTCCTGGCGCCATAAAGTCTGCTCTTCAAATTTTCCCTTAGAACTAGGCAGTTTTTTAGTTTTAGCACTCAAATCTGTTTCTTTGAGCTCAGAACTTGTTCAGAACTCATTTTAAGGATTAAATAAGCTACAAATTACTACACCACTCAACTTTACTCACTTGTCTAGAGGAAAACAATTTTTAGTACTTAATAAATAAGCACATATCCAGGCATGTCTAAGAGTCAGCACCCAGTGTTTTCTCCTATCTACTTGAAAAATCTGGGCATCTTGGGGCAATGCAGCAATTGCCTCATGTACACAGACAACCTTCTCCTCCTACCACCCAACACTGCAACCTGTGATAGATGCACTTATATAGCCAAACTGGAAGCAAAGCTCTCTTCATCCAAGACTGGACTAGACCGTTAAGAGGAGAAGGTAAACACTTACACCACAACACACTCATCACATAGTCCCTCAAAATCTAAGCCACCAAAACACACACATACCAACACAAAACACACACCTACATTCGCGGAGGCTCTCATAGGTTCACAGGTTCATAGGTTCATAGAGTAGTACTAGGCTAACTACCATTTTGGCCATTTGAAGCCTAGCCAGTTATCCCATGTGAGAATCAAACCCTGCACCTTGTGTCTTTAAGGTAAACACTTTAATCATTATGTCATCCTCCCACCTCAATAAAAATCTGCTCAAGCAACAGATACCTCCAAAGCAGAAACACATGCAACCTCCACCCCCAACACAACCCAAATGACACATAGCCCAGAAACTTAGTGTGCCACTCAACCACAGCCCATAAGGCATAACAATGTACCCAACACTCTAGTCAGAGGTGACTCTATAGTCAGGCACACTGATGTTCCATTCATCAGGCTAAACAAGGAAAAGGTTACTGTCAGCTGCCTGTCGGGTGCTAGGATCTGCCACATAATGCATGCACTCAGGTTACTCCACAACAAGTACAAAGATGACTCTGTCATTGTCCATGTTGGTGTGAATGACCTGAGACGTACCTCCCTGGACTACATGAAAAGAGACATGGAGGAGCTCTTCATTCTTGTAACCCAGGTAGGTATGACCCTAGCCCTAAGTAGGATCCTGCCATCACCCAGATTGATACCACAGTACAAGGACAAAATGATTGACTTCAACAATTGGTTAAGCTTCTGGTGTCATTCTAAGGGAATCCAGTATCTGTCTGCCTGGGATGACATGATTGACAGACCACAATGCTTTGCCAGAGATGGCCTGCACCTGTCGCCCTTGGGATTCCGGATACTGGCTAAGGCTCTTGCCACCCCTATAGTGCCTTTTTTAGGCAAGGTTCAAATGACAAATTCGCCACCGTAACAGGTATAAGCAAGTAAAATCTGACGGTAATGCTACTCAATGCTAGAAGTCTAAACCTCAAAATGCATTCACTCGAGGTACTCCTTAAAATGGAGGACATCGACATCTGTGCAGTGACAGAGACCTGGTTCAAGGCTCCAGAAAGCAACCCTGCATTACCAGTCTATAATTCATACCACACCTTTCAGCCACTAAACCTGGACCGAAACACTAAAGGTGGAGGCATGTCCATATTCATTAAGGATATCCACACCTCGAGGCTAGTTTTGCTCAGCATAATGCATCTGAGATTATCCAAGTGCAACAAACTCTGGGCATGACCGCAATCTAAATTGTAACTCCTCATTTCTTGATACACTGGAAAATATTAGGGTACAACCCAACACCCTAATAATGGGCAATTTCAGCTACCCCACCATTAACTGGTATAATTACTCATGTACTAACTCTTTTGCTCAACGTTTTCTGAAATTCATAAATTCCAACACCTTGGATCAACTTATACACACCCCAAACAGGGGCAGCAATATCCTAGACCTGGTCATTACCAACATGGCGACCGGTGTTCCACACCAGAGGTCAATTCCTCATTGGTCAGATCCGACCACAAGCTAAATAACCCTAGGCATCCACATCCTGCCCCCCACCCCCCATTAGGGATACCACCGTAAAAAAATTCTCCAAAGCCAACTTCACTCTTCTTAAGACAGAAGTGGCAAACTTCACGACACCCATGCAGATGGACAATAGAGGTGAGACTGTTGAATCTGACACAAATGCACTTTATAAGCACTTACACGACTGCATGGATTATGCTATCAATAACAGAACCAAGATACTATCCTCCAAAAAAGGAAGCCAATCTAGTGGTCCCCTGCCATAAACAAACTCTACAACAGAAGAAAGAAACTGTTGCAAAACAGAGTAAAATCCCATGACTGGAAAAACTCCCTGGTCAGCCTCAGTAAGAAGCTGAAATCCTTCATAAAATCCTCCAAAGCTA
>NC_056727.1:194289508-194292008 GCF_019279795.1 Protopterus annectens
TGTATTTTTCTGGAGGTGAGTCGAGTAGTGCTATAGCCACACACATAATTACACATGGCCAGGGACATGCTTTTTTGTTTCAGGTATATGTACAAACTGTCAACATTAGCGGTGGAGATATAGTGAATTCAACCGAAGAGTCCGAACTTAAATGGATTTTTCGTTTAGCTGCACATATGGGTAGGGGACTCAATGAGAGTGTTTCCCTTAGACCAGTATTAAAAGCTAGGTCGTTAAAATAATGTTTTTTAGCAGCAGTCTTGTTTTTTAGTAGTAATCTAGTTTTTAGAGTTTTTTGTGTTTTTTAAATGAACTATCGCTAACATTTATACATCAGTGCTTGAGTTTATTATCTACTATGGTTGGGCTTGTCTATATTCAATTGTTCGTGCAGACACCAAGCAATTGTTAGCTGGCTTAATTTAGGTTCATTAATCAATTTATGTAATTAAGGAAGTGATGTCATGTTATTTAAATGTTTGTGTTTTAGCAGTTTGTGTATCACATCTGAGGAAGCGGTTTAATACTGTGAAAGCGCTTACGTGGAATAAATTCTATTTTTTACTCTTAAGATATTTGGTGTTATTTGCCACTTTGCTACTAAGTATTGGTCATATTTTACACTTGTTTCCATCGGTGAGCTGTGGGCTGTTTTCCTATATTCAACGAGTCACGGAGGTTTTTTCGGTTTCTCATACTACTTGGTACCGTGGGTATTTCACCGATGGAGAACGATAACACTACTGAACGTGCTCTGTCACCGGGCATTGGAGCTATGAACCTTGAGAATTTGGGTGCTCTAGGAACAGTGTTTGTAGAAGGAGGCAACCCGCTTTTGCTTTTGGAAGACCTACCTACATCTATAGCGGATGAAATGGATTTGGATAATGGCGTTCTAGCCAGACAGTTGAAACGTGACTTAGAAAATAATTTATTTAGCTTCAAGAGACTCCAGTGCCAGCGTTATCATCTTGAAGCTAGTCTCACACACAAGGTTATTCCCAGAGGTCTCCGTATCCTCAACATGCCGACGTACGGCAATACATACCCAGATCTGTTAGCCAGGTGGCAACAGATTAATCTGCAAGCCAGCAGGGCGTACATTGAACTTTTGTTGGACTACTTTCAACCATTGGAGGTTGACTTAAAAGTTAAGGTAAATGAACAACAACAGCAGTTACTGAGTTTAGTAGGTAGAGATCATTCTGATATTTTTTTACAAGAATTGAGTCAGAGTGTTACGGTATGAAAGCAGCCTTTTGGCGCAAAAGAAAAGAAAGTTAATGCGAGATAGATTGGACTTTGTCAGGAATAATGTTTTTGTTTGGCCCAGGGCTGCTAACAGTGTGGAACGTGAGTCATCCTGTAATTTGGTAAATCGCAATAACAGAAGACCAGAAAGGGACTTGTCTGTAGTGGCTTTGGTCACTAATACAGACACACGACAAGAGACACATGTAGATAATGCTTCAACTGATGCAATAGTACCTGCAAATGACGTTACTGGACCTCCAAGCATGGATAGAGAGTCCGGTATTCATAATACACCCAAATTAGTGACTTCTATGTACTTTACACCAGCAGAGGCACCATTGAATTCCCCTATGTCAGGTGCATCAGGGGTTACTCGTACCAGTACAGTGGTACGTCGTAAAATTCAATTGGATAGGCTGCATAGGGAAGAACGGCAGGATTTTCCGCAGGTCCCACTTCCCATCAGGACAGGAAGGAAGAGACCTCTAGAATATGATTTCAACAAGGGTGCAAAGCACAAGGACTCCTATATGGAGGTTCAGAACAACCCGCAAAGGCAGCGTTGGAAGCAGAGTCCTTGATCTGGAATATATATCCAGCCATGTTTTATCTGATGAGGAATCGTCTTTCCTTAACAAAGGTTTGACATTTATACCTTGTATGAGCATTGACATTAGTGAGGCACTCGTAGCACTAAGGCTTTTCATAAGAAATGTTAATCTTAAATTGCTTTTTAAAGGTGGTCAGAATGATCGCCAGTGTAGCTTTAAAAAGAAAAGTTTGATAAATCCACCTTTACATCCCAACCTAGAGGAAAATAAGTGTGGAAAAGGACTTGTATGCGAACTTTTCTGATAATAATTATGATAGAATGGATAATATTTTGGCTAAAGAGTCTGCAGCCCTTACTTCCTTAAAGTCCAACAGTGATATAATAATACGTCCAGCTGACAAGGGTGGCTTAACCGTCGTGATGGACCGTAAATTTTATATAGACTCTATGTTGGACTTGTTGAATGCTGATTCCTATCAAGTTGTAACTTTTTCTGATGTTGAGCAATCCTGTGATAGAGTTTGTAATACGTTGGTTGAATCCAGGTCTTTGGGTGTATTGTCAAATGAGCTGTATGATTACTTTGTTGTTGAGTACCCATTAATACCTCGTATTAATGGGCTACCTAAGATTCATAAACACAGCACTCTACCACCTTTTAGGCTCATAGTCGCTGGGGCTGGCTGGCTCACT
>NC_056727.1:194299508-194304753 GCF_019279795.1 Protopterus annectens
GTATTGGCAACAAAGTGTGTACTTTATATTCTACATTGCAGCTGTTTGTTTTTGGTCTGTCGTATTTAATGGCCTGCTTCTAACTGTGCTCTTCACAGAGAGAGGTACCAAAATGATACTGCTTGTACCAGTGCTTCATTTTATTCCATGGCAATTGTGAAATGTTGGATGATAATTGATTGTAGCAAGATGCTATCTTATCTTTTCTAAATCCAGTGAAATTGATTGCTTCTAAGTCATTAAGTATTTTGCCTAACAATTTTGCCGTGTGCCAACTAATACGTTTTTTTGTCTCTTTTTCTACTCTTCCTTTCTCTCTTGCTCCTGTTTTGTTACATATCTGCTTTCCCTTCTCCAGCTTGCCTACCCTCCACTAGGAGACTATTAACCACCAGGGAACTAAGGACTCATCCCAACCATCCAGCTGTAACAACACCTCATAAGAGTAACCCTGTGCTCTCCCAATAAAAGGAATAAGAGAGTATGCGTTATTCTTAATACTGGCTTTATAGCTAAATCATTAAACTGCTTAATCCTTGTTGTTGTTAATTGTAAGCCTCTCAGCCTGATCACCCAGTAGCCACACCACCCCCTATATCCTCTAGTCTAAGGATAGTCCTTCTTATAATTTTTAGCTTTCTTATCTTATTCAAATAGATTGTCTTTCTAGCCCTAGTCTAGCCTTCCCCATTTTTTTTACCTCTGCTGTTTTTAACCTGATTGCCCACTAGGTGGCACCCTCTTATCTATTCATAGTTCATAGTTTAGTACTAGGCTAGCTGCTCTTGTGAGCCATTTTAGGCCTAGCCAATTGTCCATTGTGAGACTCAAACCCTGCACCTTGTGTTTGTAAGGCAAACACCTTAGCCATTAAGCCACCCTCCCAACCCTTCTTGTAGCCCCCCATTCTTTGAAAAGCTTTCCTCTTTTTAAAAACTGATTTTTAGCATTCTTACTATTGACCCTACCTATAACCTGCTCTGCTCCAATTTCCCACCTTCCACCTTTACATACTCATATACTACTTCTTAATCTTTCTGTACAGATCTCAAACCTACTTACCCCTGCAGGCAGTATTCCACAATCAGAATTCCACTGATTGTTCACCTTGACTGTCTCACTCAACTGTCTCTACCCGCTCCATTCGCCCAACGGGCTCACTCCGCTCCTCTCCCTACTCTCAATTCCTACCCACCCCCAGGGGCCCTACACTTATTTTTGCTAACCACACCCCCATCTTCTCTGTACCAATCAACTACCACACCTTATTACCACTCCCCACCCGATTTACGTCCTTACCTCTCTTAACCTTATCATAGATCCTCCCTATCGCCTGCATAGTTTCAACTTACCAGCTGCTACTACTACACACCCCTATCTATTTAACATCTGATACAAAGATCATGGTCAAAGTTTCCTACCTTAATCAGTTAAAGCACATAGCCTTTGTCTCTCTCCTACCTCCTCTAATAATTACCTACATATTAACCTCCTATGAACAACCATTACACCCAAACCACCTATTCCCCTCTAAATCCACTTCCACACCACTACTAGCTATCTACCAACACAACTATTCCACCACAACTAGTCTCTGCTACCTGCAAGCCAAATATCATAGACTAACCCATATAAAATATAGTAACCTACATACAAGAAAAATATTTTTTTATTTCTCTTAAAAACAACCCCACATATAAAACATTCCACCTAGCCCTGCTAGATGGAGACATTCATCCTAACCCCGGCCCAAACAATATTCCCAACACTGTACCAAGCAACTCTTACATAACTAATACACATACTCCTAATAAACCTCCAAACTCCCTTTCTATAGCACATCTTAACATTTGAAGCATTAAAAACAAGATTGCCCATCTTCATGCCCTATTAGAATTCTACCAATTTGACATCCTATGTTTATCTGAAACATGGCTAAAATCCTCCATTAATGACAATGAAGTCACCCCCCCCCGCCTATGATATCCTTAGATTAGACCATATTATCAAAAAGGGAGGGGGCGTAGCAGTCCTTTATAAAAACAATCTACAAGTCACCACTTTAAGCATAAATCTACCTATATTTAATAACGCTGAAATCCTTGTCACCAAACTTCAAATCAACAAATTCAAATCCATTAACATTGCTTGTATCTACCTTCCCCCTGGAAATAACATTAATACCCTTGAATGCATTCTAAACTGGCTATCACTCAATCTTCCACAAGAAACTATAGTACTTGGAGACTTTAACATTGACTGGAAGTCCTGTAGTACCCCTCATCCCACCACCCATATTAATCTTTATGGCTTCTCACAAGTCATCACCTCCACTACAAGAATTAATAAAACCAACAACAAGGAAAGCACATTAGATTGGATCCTTACAAACTCTCCACATCTCACATACAAAGCAGGAACCCTCCCTGATCTGAATGACCACTCATTTACATATATCATCAGACACAAAATAGCATACCTAACCCAAATACATATCGGACAATACGGACTAAAAAATTCTTCAACCCTGAACTTTTCCAACTAGAACTCAAACACTGCAATTTGTCACCACTAAAAATATTCCGTCTAGATAAAGCAGTTGACTACTTTAATTTCAAATTCTTAGCCATCCTTGACCAGCATGCCCCAGTACGCTCTATTAGAAATAAAGCTAAAACTGCCCCTTGGCTCACCATAGCTACTAAACAGAAAATTCTCCTTAGAAACAAATCTTGGGCAAAATGGCACACTACCAGGAATCTTACAGACCACCAAACCTTTAGACAACTTAGAAATACTACTAAAAAGCTATACTATTAGATAAACAAACTTTTACATCCAACTACAACAAACTAACTAAAGGAACCCACAAAAATTCTGGTCCAGCATCAACAAACTCCTACACCCAGGCCAGTCTACTACTCCTAGCCCACAAGACTCTAGCCATGAGAATCCAACACAAACTGCCAGTGCCTTTAATTCTTTCTTTACAGATGCCATTCAAACACTAGCTAAGCAATTATCTCCAAGTTCCCCTAATCTAAACACCTCACTAACTTACCCGATTCCATCATTTCAGCTAAAACCTGTTCCTACTTCCTTCATTTGCTCTCTTCTAGAAAAATTAAAACCTACTACTCCCTCTGCTGACAATCTACCTGCAGAATACCTGCAAAAAGGAGCCAAAGCCATAGCATTCCCCATTTCCATACTAATAAACAGAACTATAACCGAAGGATATATCCCATCTATCTGGAAAATCTCACATATCATATCCCCCTTCATAAAGGTGGAAACTCCATTGACATTTCAAACTATAGACCAATAGCTCTACTCTCTCCACTAGCAAAAATTATGGAAAAGTGTGTCAATAAGCAACTACTCACCCATCTTATCGAAAATAACCTACATTTGCGTTAACTTTGTCAGCATGGGTTTAGACCTAACCACAGTGAATACCACCACAGCTCTACTCTCCTTCACAGACTGTATAAATTCAGAACCGTATGTAATAATACTCTTTCCTCGTCTGTCTTCATTGATTTACCTAAGGCTTTTGACATGGTTAACCACCAGCTCCTGATAGAAATTCTTAAATCTCTTTCTCTTGATACACTACCCTTAAAATGGTTCAAATCCTACTTAGATAATAGGCAACAGGCAGTACTATGGGAAAACAATCTATCTTCTCACCTCCCCATTTCCCTTGGTGTTCTCCAGGGCTCCATATTAGGCCCACTGTTATTTTCCATTTTCATTAATGACTTCCACCAAGCAATTCCACAACCTGCATTCAATATGCAGACAACTCCACCATTATTTGCTCAGCTAAAACTCCTACCGAGCTACAGTCCCTGACACAAAAAGCATTTAATACAGTTGAGCAATGGTTTTTAAACCGTTGCCTCCTACTTAACCCTAAAAAAACTAAACTTCTACTCTTTTCTCCTACTCGCAGGTCAACCCCTCTTAACTTCACTCTTATATCCAAGAACGGGATTCTTATATCTCCTGACCTAACCACTAAACTTCTTGGAATAACCATAGATAATAACCTAAACTTAGATACTCATATTAACATCGCTAAAAAAACAGTAAATAAGAAACTGGGATCCCTATACAGAATCAGACCCTTTCTTACTCCTTCAGCCCAAACCACTATAGCTAGAACTCATTTAATCTCTACCCTACTCTATGCTTCACCCATATTTACCAATCTCAAAAAACAACCTCAACAGACTTAAGGGTCTTCTATCATAGTATTGCTAGATTTGCCACAGGTTCTCCTTTAGAACACATCAATTTGCTAACAACCTAAAACAATTAGGATGGCTAGAGTTCCAAAACCACATACTATTTCACTTAACTTGCTATTATCCATAAGATCCTGTATTACCCCACCTGTAGCCACACCTATACTCTTGACTCTCATAACTCCCTACAACAATCTTAGAATTTACACTCTTCTAATAAGTTACTTATTACTACCAGCAAATCAACAAACAACTCAGCTGGAGGATTCGTTGTTCTCTAACTCCGTGAGGGCAAACATTGGAACATACTTCCTCTGAACTCCTATCTCTGTCCTCTATAACAATTTTTAAAAGAAACTAAAACAATGTCTCTCAGTACTCATTGGGTATGCCCTTATTACTAACCCTGACTAATTTTTTTGTCTATTTCCTATGTGTTCTCTGAAAACCTAATATGGTATGTTCTATCTACACTGACATCCTCTTGCTGTGTTTCCATATAAATCTTAGCCATTTCACTGCTGTATCACTTGGTACAATTGTATAAGTAAAACAACTTTATTATGCTATTTTATTCCGCTTGCACAAGTACACAACTATTTTGTTTTATATTTTTGTTTTTCATATCTCCCCATCATGAACCATGTACTCTTGCAATGACAACTGCATCAAGTCTGTATGGCTGAAATTGTTTAGAACTTTATAACTACTGTTATACTTCTCTGAATTGTGACAACTTTTACTGTATATATTGTGTTTGTGTTGGAGCTTTTCTCCCTGGGCCTCTACTGAAAATGGATTTGTATTCCAGTTAGACCAGCCCAGTCAACAAATGTAAAATAAAATAAAATAAAAATAAAATAAATAAAATATATGTGTATATATATATATACTGGACCAAATTGATGTTTTCTTCGGAGACTGCAATTCTTTTACACTGGAAGTAGAGATTAAAATTACCAACTCCTTTTAGGGGCTGACTCAATATTAAT
>NC_056727.1:194305253-194330394 GCF_019279795.1 Protopterus annectens
CAGGGGGTCCATGTCTGCAAATATGTTTATGGATATACTCCGCATACAACATACACAATAGCCACTATGACCATGATGCTCATGGATATGTGCACACACACGACTGTGTGGCATGTGCTTGGGGGTTGCATTCCCAGACCGGACACTCACCATGCTTTGGGACATGTTTCCTATGTACATCACGCATGGACAGTCAGTAGCAGTGTTCATGTGATACCTCGCTTGCTGGATGGTGGACACATGTACGCCAGGGATCACTGCAGTGGCTGTACTGTGCAGTGATGCAGGTTACACATGGCTCTTCTGTTCACAGGACACTACCATGGAGAGGTGCCATTGGTGTGCACACTGTAGTTGTTGTTACACATTGACTTGCCAGACTGCATGGTACACCACTATGAACCTGTGCAGCTATTACAAGTCCTTTGTGCATGGTTACTGATATAGCCCTTCCAGTTAGATTTGCTGTCATGCTATTACAATGTCCCGTGACAACGGGCCATATGTCTACTGTTATTGTACACGCCAATCATGTTCATGTTTGTCTGTCACATCTCTTCCGCTATTCTAGTATGCGAGTAATGTTTGCGTCCTTCGCAAATGCACAGAGTGGAGTACATAGTTATTTCATCATAACTGTTTATACATATCTTAATTACATAGTACTCACATCACTATATGATACCTCTGTTATGCATCATATGCCTGTTCTCCTGTGCAACATATCTGACGTATCAATCTACTGTACTATATATTACACATGTTTTACATGGTATCCCATAATTCAACTATTACTTGCACAGAGGGTCCACCTTAGACATGTCATTGACATTATATGCACATACACATGCGTACTGTACAGTATATCTGCATATACTATCCCCTGCTATGGCACGTACTTATTGGACATACCCTGCCACTGATGGCGGGTCATATGACATTGTTCTGTTTAACGCCATCATGTTGCATCCCTTGTGGTGTCTGTGCTGTTTACCGTGTGGCCCACTGCTGGACGCACATCTTGTACAAGCATTGGTACGATCAGTGAGACATCACTACATAAATACCATTCCCCATTTTATGCATGGCGGACACTGTTAATTACTGCAATGCTATGCATACACTGACATTACATAATCCAGAACATACTATACATACAGTTAAGTGTTATACATACCTTGATATTGTTCTGGTGTTTCATCTCTATCTCGCTCCTCTGCATCACTCTTTCAACTGTTATACGGTATGAGCATACAGTTTGCATATCTGGCAAGTTATCCTTATATACGTCTATACCTGCAACATGTGGTTTACTGCCGCCAATTGGTGGTCTGGTGTGACTAATTACATGCACTTCAGCTGTGCAGCTACTCCATTCACCAATTACGTGGCAGCAGTGGGGTATAACTGAATTCTCCACCTGGGCGTTGGCCATTTGCCCTGCCTTCGGGGAGACAGCCTGTATTGTGTTTTGTTGTGTGTAATTGCAACTGCTTTGTGTAGAGCCAAGTCTATTTTGGGGTCATGTCCCTTGTGGATTGTGTGTGATTCTACCTGTGACTGTACCTGTCATCCCACCCATCTGATAAAGGACTATCGCAAACACCTGTAACATCGCCATTTGTTCCGTAATACGACAATTTTGCATGGCGCCTTTAAATGTCTCTCACAAGGTATGTCAACGGTTCAGCTGATGTAATTGACTAACTAGATGTTTGGGCTGTGGTTACGGTCTGTATTGCTATTGTTTACAGTGTGAGGGATGTAGGCGGGTGTATGTAGCATATACGGTTTTGTGGGGCTTGCATTTCTATGTAGTCCATATATATGTGTGTGGGCCCCTTCCCTAATTACAGTGCTGTCACTTAATAGACTTCTATTACGGGAATTTACTGTGGGCTGTTGTTAATTGGTTTTAATATGGTATGCAGGTGCGGTTGATACTTCCATACCTCCGAATGTACGGCGATATGTGCAGAGATATTTGTAAATGAACGCTATACCGTGTATGTCTGCCCCAGATATTTGCTGTCATTGCAGTGGTGTTGGTGTCAGACCCTCTGTCACATGGCTTGCCACCTTTTCATATGGCCATAGTTGGACTCTTGCGGGTCACACAGTGGTGTTTACAGGCTCACATATGGCCACGGTCAGTACACAGGATAGCACATACTTTTATCCTCATTACAAAACTATTGTTCTTGGTCCTTCACTAGGTATCGGTTTGCATGCAACATTTCCATTTCTTACATACAGGCATGAGTATTACCTGCAATGAGTATTTCCTGCAACTATTGCATATTATGTGGGACATACTAATGTCCTACACTCACGGACAGTTGCCCTTTCTAATGTTTCATGTCAGGACACACCTGCCCAGGGGGGGGCCGTCCCTCCCGATGTGGGACAGGTGTTTACCGCATGCCTACGGATAGCTATACCCGCACCTACCGTAGTCATCTACCTCCCAGCTGCCACCTACAGACACACTATGCGGGCACACACGACACACTTTAGTCACACGGGAACACACATGGCACCCTCATCACACACACATACACAGGCTACATCACACACAACCACAGTTGTACATGGTACCTACGTGGTCCGCACTCCCGACAGCAGTGACTACATGTCCTTACTATCGTTCTATTGCTCGCGGTTCTACTGTTCCAGTACTGTGTTCTTTCTGTCTTTCCTCCTCCTGGTTACGCATGTCGGTGTGTGACACGTTCCATAGTTGGCGGTATCCTGTTTATTTGTACCTCAAAGGTGTTTCGAATGTCGTCGACTTATCTATATATTTGCAGATGCCAGTGACCCCTTGTATATCGACATATATCACACTATCACCCTTTCTATCTGTATTATGTATGTGTAGATGTGTATATATATATATATATATATATATATATATATATATATATATAGATATATATATATATACATATATATATATATATATATATATAGATATCTGTATGTATATATATATATATATATATATATATATATATATATATATATATATATATATATATATATTTATATACATATCTCAGACAGGGGTGGTGACAGGCATGCTGCGCCTTTCATTGTGTGTTTGTCAGTGTATACTGTGTTTCCTAGACTCCAGATGTTTGAGTCTGTACCTGTCACATTACACACCTGCCATAGGTTAAGATTACCTCCCATCCCACTTTGCGAGGGACAATCCCTCTTTGTGCAGTTGTGTCCTGCGAAATATTTGTGAACATATCAAATGTCCTGCGACTTTGGGACAAACATATTCCCTATAGTTTATGTCATTGTTGCATGTCACCCTTATTCTGTATCTGACCCACCTACATGTTACAGGACATGGAACACGTACCTGCGACCATTACTAAACTATAAGCTTTTTATCTATGCTAAACACTGTGTTTCAGGTTTTCATCATGGCCGGGTGTGCGTCGTCCTGCTGACATCTGGCATATGTCCCACATTGGTCATTTGAACTGTGGCAACCCTACTACCGTATGTACATCTTGCCTAGCAATAGTGTTGGGTGATTGTGTACATGACTGCCTGTTCCACTCCTGGCAGTGGTCATTTTACCCGTCAGAGCAGGCGCTATTTGTTCAGGGGTGATTAATGCTGGTGTCACCTGTTCTGTACATCATTGACCGTGATCTGCGCAGTGGTCGGTGACACTTGGCCCTGTTTCGCACATATCCGTATAGTCATATTTAAACATCGCTTACCAGCTGTGGGCAACGCTTATTCCCGCTAATGTGTGCTACACATATTCTGATGACCTGCATCCAGACTGCATTACCCGTGCCGTCGGGATTATGTTACATCCCTTGTGGGACGTGGGAACAGGAACATGCCCGACAGTCACTGCATGTACCACTTGGACATCTGGAGGTTGTACACGAATTATGTAAGTTTGTATGTGCAGTACACTACAGCAGTTACTCCACACTACACTCACATGGATGACTCCGTTAGTTTACAACTTGATGGGTCCAGTTAATGGTATGTCCATGTGATGTTTACTGGCTGTACTCCAGCACTGGGTATGTATATCACAATTAGGTACACCCGATAATTTGCTACACCTTCATATGACCGTGGATGCAGCATGCCGGGGTGACTAATGCCTGTCATGGGTACATCCCCTGCCTTGACACTACATCTATGATTACATTTTGTGGAGCCCCTCAGTAACGCGGCGGGTAATCCGTCAGGACTGTGTGTAGGACAGTGCTTACACACATGTGCTCCTGCAATTGCCTCTGCTCCAGTACGTGACAGTTGCTTACTCGATGATGTGGCGACGGGTGTCACTGTTTGCCCCGTTTGGTGTTTTGCCTCTGACAATCAGGCGTGTACCTACCGATGTACCTGGGAACCTATACACACAGCACCGACAGATGCTGATGGGCGCATCTACTGTTCAGGTGTTGACAGTTCCGTGTTCCCATGGCTGTTGCGTGTACAGTGTTTGAGGGCTGCCTATGTAGGATTCCACAGTGGGCCACCAATACATCACAATTTGCAGGTAGTCGTGTTTGTGTGCCATCCATGTTACTGTGTGCAGGTGGGGAGGGGTTTCAGTCCGTGGGAGCCTACACTGTCAAGGAATGTGCTATATGTTCCCTCTTTGCCAAGGCGTAGGTATATTGGACACGCCTCCGTCTACCTACTGGGGCTGGCACAGTGTGTCCGTGATCTGGATCCCTCTGCGCCTGTGTTGGCCTTGGCAGTTGCGGTGGGCTGTGAGGCCCTCCCCCATTATGACCCTGCTGCAGCTGGCACATACTATGAAGATGTGGGCACACGTGCCTGGAGAGTACTGCAAGGCTCCACCAGATGTGTCCAAGCACCAGAACCGTGATTTCAGCATCCCGAACACATGCTCTATGATGATTCTGGTTGGTGCGTGTGCCTCATTATGGCGTTCTTGCATTGGTGCTTGTGCATTTCTGATGGGGGTCATCATCCATGGCTCCATTGCATAGCCAGCATCCCCCACAAGGTGACCTTGTGGGATGTCCCCCCTGACAAATACCTGATACAGCTGTGAGGCATGCCAGATATGGGAGTCGTGGTAGCTTCCAGGGCTGCCAGCACACACATCCATGATAATGCCCTGGGCATTGCACATGACCTGGCAGTGGATGGAGTGGAATCCCTTGTGGTTTATGTAGCGCCTACCATACTCACCGGGTGGTGACTTAATTTGTATGTGCATGCAGTCTATCGCACCCAGTACCTCCGGGTAGTTTGCCACATGGTGGAAGTGATGCATATTGCTGGCCAACTCCTCCTGAGTTCAGGGGAAGTGTATATGCTCATTGGCATGTGGTAACATGGCATCCAGGAACTGGTGTAGTACCCTGGATGCTGATGCCTGTGAGATCCCCATTATATCTCCAGTTGGCCTTTGAAAGGTACCTGTGGCTAGTATTCGCAAGCTTACACATACCTTCGTGTCCACTGGGATGGGTTCCCCTCTGTTGTTTCTGGTTCTCAGGCGTTGCCGGCACAGCTCTACTATTTGCTGTAAGATGTCCCTGTCCACCCTGTAATGCTCTACTATCTCCAGATCATGTAGCCCCTGGTAGGTTACCCTTGGTCTGAACACTCTTCTCCTCCTCCAAGGCCTACGGTGGTTGTCGGCATCATCCTCCGCAACACCGTTGGTCTGTAACACATGCTGATGAATCACAGCTATGGCAGCTCCCAACATGTACATTTTAAAAGTTCCCCATCTGTTTATTTAATGCTCTACTATCTCCAGATCATGTAGCCCCTGGTAGGTTACCCTTGGTCTGAACACTCTTCTCCTCCTCCAAGGCCTACGGTGGTTGTCGGCATCATCCTCCGCAACACCGTTGGTCTGTAACACATGCTGATGAATCACAGCTATGGCAGCTCCCAACATGTACATTTTAAAAGTTCCCCATCTGTTTATTTAATGCTCTACTATCTCCAGATCATGTAGCCCCTGGTAGGTTACCCTTGGTCTGAACACTCTTCTCCTCCAAGGCCTACGGTGGTTGTCGGCATCATCCTCCGCAACACCGTTGGTCTGTAACACATGCTGATGAATCACAGCTATGGCAGCTCCCAACATGTACATTTTAAAAGTTCCCCATCTGTTTACACCTATGGAGCAGTGTTTGGGAATACACAGGTGTGTGTTGGGTGCTTTCACACTTTATACTGTTCTGCTGTGAACACTGATGATGTCATAGGGTGTGTATGTACGATTGTGGCTACAAGGTATCTTCTGTGTTTTATTTACGAAACCGCTATTGTGCTGCCTTTGGTGTTGCATTACATTTGGATGCCGTGACTACCTCCTTCCCTTCCGTTTACATTTGTGCACGTTATACCTACCATTTGCTGGCATACATCCAGCTGCCTGCTTTCATTTCTACTTTCCTAGACCTGGCTTATCTTGCGTAATGTGTGCTATTGCTGATCTACTGCGGGTTTGCTTTTCTCTGGTATGACAGTTCTCCTATCTTTGCATTCTGGGTCCTCCACACCTTTCTTTGCAATCCTATGCCTCCCCTATCCTGTTTTGCAGGTTTCTGCATGCAGGCTTGTCTACTGCCGTTGATTGGCCGACGTGTGTTGATTGGCGTTAATTGCTCATTACTATGCCAATTACCATGCTTCGGCATTTCCTTCTTTTCTTCCCATGACCTTCCTGTTTGTACTATTGTTTGCGGCGCGTGCATCCGCTTATCGGGTTTCGGGCATGAGTTCATCCCCATACACATGCGCTTTTGGGCACCATGTGTGCTATCAGCTAAATGGTTCTATACCCTCCTCCCACCCCTGTCCTTCAGCTTTGCTTAGCAATGGCCAGGCCAGATTTGCATTGCTCCAATGTGCTTACTGATACAGTGGCACACCCCTCTGCTGATGTCATGTATCACCTTTGATACACTCCTCGGTGTTATAGCGATGCGCCGTCAGGTACATCCTTCATCCGGTGGGACGTTTGTGATTCAGTATTATCTGCCTCATTTGCATGGCATTGACTACTAATTCATAGTTACAGCGCCGAACACTGTCGCTGGCCCCTAGCAACCCTTGCGCCTTGCTTGTGGTGTGCCATGCCTACCATTGCATATTTTGGTGCAATCCTGATTTGTGTTTTATTGCGATTTTCTGCCATTTTTATATATTTCCTTTGTATTCCTGTTTGCACACACATGCCCTGTGGTTGTACTCTGCGTTACTGTGGACATGACATTAAAAGTTGTTTTTTAGGTGTTGTGCATCTTTTCTTGTGCCATTGGCTGTGTATTTCTCCATTGGCATATGTTAACTTTGTAATACATGTTTGTGGTCCGCTTCCATAACTCCGATGTTCTGTTTGGAAAAATGTAAACCATGTTTTTTGGTTTACATTTCCATGGGCTTGCGCTATGCCTGCACCACTTCATGGATCGCTGTATGCCTTCATTAGCATGGTGCGACACTGCGCATGGAGTGATTTGCATACCTATGCCGATGGCTGCGTAGCTCTGGTGTACACCGGTAGTGCACGTGGGATTGGTTTGTACCTGAATCGCACGGCAGACATATTTGGCATTATGTGCCTGACGCAAGCTTCATGAATCTGGGGGAATATTTAATTCTAGTATATGAATATATAATGGTTTAGCAAACATTTTCATGATGGAAATTCACAGACATGGTTTCATACTGCATATGGAGTCTTATCTTGTCTTTAAACTTATTTACCTGTTACTTAGGATTTTAGAGAGTCATCTGAGGAAGATGTGAATAGATTTTATTTATTTATTCATATTTTAGCTTCATTAGTACCAAATCTTTTAAATACTACCGATGACGGCTTTATTTATTTATCATTTCTTAAACAATATGCTCTTAATGTGACATTTTTAAGTAATAAATTTCCTTTTTTTTTTTTTTGTCTCCTTGAATGTTCAATTATCTCTACCTTTTACTTGGAAAGGCATTGGGTGATGACTTATGACACTATATATAGTGAGCTTTTGCATTTGAGTTTTATTCTGATGAAGTCCTGATTAAAATGGGATGAAAACACTTAATCTATAAGTTACTAATAAAGAATTTATTTGCTGTGTTTTAGCTGTGACCCCCATTTTTATGTAGCACACCATTTGTTTTCTCACCCTTTTCTGCTGGCTATTGGTTTTTATCAGGCGTTTTTCTCGTTCTTTCTTGGTTATTAGAAAAATATAGTCATTACATAATAAATAAAGTCAAATTGACATATACAGTAAGATTTAAAATGTCAAATTACAATTTTACATCTATGCATTGGAGAAATAAGGGAGAGGAGATATGGAAGATATGAGCAGAAAGCAGAGAGCTGGCAAGGAAAGGTAAGGAGTGTACATATTTGTTAGGTGATACAGAGAAAAAGAAAGATGTAGTGAATCTTATGTAGATGTAAATAAAGGTAATGTATATGAATTTGGATTTTACTGGAGGGAAAGGCTTGTCAGGGAGTAAATAGAAATAGCAGAAGTGACAGTAAGGGCAAAGGAGTAGAAGGCAGCAGGAAATTTACATTGAGAATTTGCTTTTTTGAGGTATATAGGGAAATATAGGTGTATAAAGGTCACAGTAGTCAAGCCTGGGGAGATGCAAGAGCAGAACCAAATGTTTTTAAAGTATTGTTTTAACAAGTTTTTGAATGTGGAGAGATTGGTTTGTTGTCTGATGCTAAATAGGTTCATAGGTAGGTACTAGACTATCGGCCCCGGAGCCTATATAAGCCTAGCCAAAAAGGTTCCCTGGCTTTTGCCACCCAAGAAAGTTGTTTTCCTGTGCCCCTGTCTAGCAGAGCCACAGAAGTGATCCCTGGGGTGAATTTCCTATTTCCCATCTAATTGTCGAGATTTTTCTTAATGAGGGCTATTGAGGAGCATTGCTTGACATGAATGGCTAGTCTGTTCTAGAGCATGGGACGTATCTGGGACAGGAATCTATCCCTCCAGCATGTTCTGTTTATTGTGGTGGCAAGGTTTAGGCCCCTGGATCGTATGGCTCTGAGGGATTGGGGTTTCTTTAAGTGTAGCATGTCCACCATAACTGGGTTTGACATGGCTTTGTATATTAGGCTGAGGTCGTCTCTGAGTAGCGATGTTTACAGAGTAGACCTGGAGATTTTAAGTTGGTCTGTGTATGACATCTGTTTGAGGCTGGTAATCCTCATAGTGATTTATTTCTGTGGCCTTTCTTGTTGTTGTAGATGTCTTGCGAGGTACATGTCAAACGGGGCATTGTACTCTATAATGGGTTTGATGAGGGATGAGTAGAGAGGAACAATGACCTCTTTTTTTCTGGAGGTGAACCCCTTTGTGATGAGGTGTGCCATGTACAAGGATTTCCTGACTACTGTGGTGATGTGATTATCAAAGGAGAGACTACTTCCTACCTGTGTCCCAATGCCTCTTATTACACTTTCGGTGCTAAGTAGGCTACCGCCTATGTGGTAGTTCATGGGTACAGTGTTTTTCCCAAAAGGGGATGACAATGCACTTCATGGCATTGAACTTGAGGCCATGACTTTGACACCAAGCATCAGTCTCAGTGAGGCCCCTTTCTAGAATGTCCACATCATTAGGCGATTCTATTATGGCACCTAGTTTACAGTCGTCTGTGAACTTCATTAGCCAAAGACCTGCTGTATTAGCCTGGACTTCTGAGAGGTAGATGCCAAACAGGAGAGGACCCAGGACTGAGCCCTGTGGTAGTCCACTTCTCACTAGTCTGAAGTTGGATTTGGAGTAGGATGCTTTCACTGTGTTGGTTCTGTCAGTGAGCCAGTTGGCCACCTATCTTGTGACATAGGGATTTATGCCCAGTTTAGTGAGTTTTGATTCCAGAGTGGGGGATGGTGTCAAAAGCCTTGGTGAGGTCAAGATAGGCTGTGTGTACCACCTTACCCTCATCCACAGCTCTGGTGGCTGCTTTAAAGAAGTCAGTCAGGTTTAGGAGACATGACTTACCTTTAACAAACCCAAACTGAGTTGGGTCCAGAGTTTGGAGGTTACCTATATCATTGTTTATAAGCTCCAAGAGGATATGTTCCATGGCCTTGCAGACCAGGCTCGTCAGGCTAATGGGGCAGTAGTTCCCAGGGGCCATGGTGGTGCCCCCTTTGTGGAGTGGGATAACCGTCGCTATGTGCAATTCAGTAGGCACAAAGCCTGAAGTGAGGCTATGATTGAACATGGTACTTAGGTGGGGTGCCAGTTCGTTCTGTGGTTCATGTAGAACGCAACCTGGGATTTTTTCAGGTCCCATGGATGCTGTGTTCTTGGCTTTGGAGAGTGCAATCTTTACTTGTGCAGCCATAATTATAGGGGTTTTGCATTCTTTCGGTATAGTGATGGACCCTTTGGGAGGTGAGGGAGATGAAGTGTGCACTAAACCTACCTGCCAGGATGTTGGCAATATCAGTTGGTACTGTATATCTAGTGCCATTGTGCTGTAGCTCAGAGGAGATCTGAGTGTCGCCATTGAGATTTTTGACATAGCTGTAGAATGCTTTGTGGTTATCTTTAGAATCAGTGGTAATTTTATTTTCTTAACTAGCTTTGGAGGATTTTATGAGAGATCTCAGCTTCTTACCGAGGCTGACCAGGGAGTTTTTGCAACAGCTTCTTCCTTCTGTTGTAGAGTTTGTTTATGGCAGGGTGTGACGATTGGGGAGAGATGGGCAGAGGCTGCCAGCCTAGTCAAATAGAATTTGATATATAATTCTATCAACTGTATAAATAAATGTAAAATACAGGCTTGTGTTTTTAAATGTAAGAAAACACTGTGAAATGTGGAACTGCAACATATGTGCCAACATTGAACTCTACTGGCCCAGTGAAGCATATTGTATCCTTTCATGTTAGAATTCAGCCTGAGGGCAGCTGGATGAAGATTTCATGCCCATTGTTTTAAGGCTAAAGTTTATTTCTAGAATTTAGATGTGGAAGGTGCTTTTATTGCTTTAGTTTCTGTTAGCATATACATGTGAAATGTCTTGTATCATTGTAAGTTTCTGAGGAGGGTTAGATTGCTAAATAATGCAGTTTGTGGCCTGAGAACTCAGACCAGGTGTTAAGATGGTGCAATATGAATACTGGGAAAACATAAGTGTTAAAAATAATGCAATTTTGGGAGGGCCTTAGAGACATATTTGTTAGTAATGTTTAAATACTGTTTCTCACAAGAGATCTGAAAGCATTTTGATCTTGGACATCTAACTTACCAGCAATGCCTATTCTCTTTATGTATGCAAGTAGGATTGTAGCACTGTGTTTTCTCTAAGATTAGCTAAAGATTAGAAAGTTAGATTAAGTATTTTTCTGTGTAATCAGATCTTTACTACGATATTATTTTAAGTTTCTGTGTGATCTGTGAACTCTTAGATATCTCTGTAGTGTAGTAGATTTGTCTTGTGTTTTAATTATCTATTATTAAATATTTTAAAACCTTCTACCTGTGGCTGGTTTGTGTAGAGATGAAGTATGCTTTAGAGTACATTATATATTTATAGAGTTTACTGTCTAAGCCCTTCCAATAAGCCTGACTGTATAGTCACATTATCATTGGATATTAATATTGCACAGTAATAATTAGACAGTCTTTTAAGGGCCTTTTAGTAGCTCATATTATTAACTGGGTGGTGGCAGTAATTACTACTGTATAGTCTGGGTAAAGGGGCACAGCTGGAGAATCTGTGTCAGCCTTTCCTAGGAGTGTCCGTGAAGTTGTATAAATACTTATCTCAAAGTGTGTGTGTGTGTTGTGTCATCTACTTGGGCAGGGACAAGAAGCACTGGTTGAACAGAGAGGGTACTGGAGGTTCTAGCTTCCCCAGTTAGGCTGAGACCTAGACCCTATAGCTGTGCCAGTGGGGAGTCTTATTGGGGACCTGGTGAGCAAGGGAGCAGCCAGCCACAGACTGACTGTGATCTCTGTGTGCACTTAAGAGAAATTGTACTTTACTGTGTGTATTAGTTATCCTTTCCTCCTCTAGGAGATGACCTCCATGGTGTTAGTGGTGAGGATTGAGGCTCCTTGATTGCTGGGCCAGGGCATGGTTGTCACAAGTGTTTGGCAGTGTTGGGATCTACTTCACATATTAATTGGCTTGTAGTGGTGTGGGTAGAGTGAATTCCTGTAGCTTATGTACAGTGATCACTAAAAGTTTTTGTACTCTAAAACAGCCACGCAGTGTATACCAGGAGTTCAGATCACAATTGTTTATTTCTTTTCTTAGCTTAGTGTTAGTCAGGGTGAGCAGGCAGCATGCCAGCAGAAGACTATGGAAAGCTGACAAGGAGCCAGCTGGTGGAGGTGTGCCAGGCTAGGGGGCTGGTGCATGGAAACCTGACTAAGGCAGACCTGATTGCAGCCTTGGTTACAGTTGCATCAGAAAACAGCAACCTGGAGGATAATCAGACCGACAGTGGGGATACAATTTTCTCAGAGAATGGACAGCTCAACCTTTCTGCAGTGGACTTAAAAATCCAGCTGGAGCTAAAGAGACTTGAGTTGGAGGCCAGGCGTATGGAACTGGAAGCAGCCAAGAGAATGAGGAGCCTAGAAGCTGAAGAACAGGAACAGCAGAGAAAGCATGAGAGGGAAATGCTGGCTCTTTGCCAGAGTCATGGAGGTAATGGGGAAGGGAGTAACTGGATCCCAG
The DNA here is from genome assembly GCF_019279795.1 of Protopterus annectens. NCBI lineage: Eukaryota > Metazoa > Chordata > Ceratodontiformes > Protopteridae > Protopterus > Protopterus annectens. The sequence goes on from NC_056727.1 coordinate 194,317,963, forward strand.
AAGCACAAAAGGTCAGTAAATTTCTTCCACAGTTTAAAGAGGGGGATAATTTTGATAGCTTCATTCATATGTTTGAGCGGGTATGTAAACAGTATGAAGTTGACCAACGGCTCTGGGTATGGTTCCTGACCCCCTTACCCCTTACTCCATGGTAAAGCTGTAACTTCCTTAGCAAAAATGCATGACACTGACTGTTTTGATTATACTGCTGTAACAAGACATTTGTTAGAATGTATTAAGCTAACACTTGAAATGTATAGGAAAAAATTTTGTGAGCATAGACACAAGGCAGATGAAAATGCATGTGAATATGTTGTTGAACTGAGCACTTATTTTCATAGCTGGGTGAGTGGATGTCAGGTCACCACTTTTGAAGGGCTGGCAGACCTTTTGGTAAGGGAACAAGCCCTTTGTACTTTGCCTGAGGACATGAGGATCTGGTTAGCTGATAAACAGTGTGCTACTTCAGAGGAGTCGGGGAAGAAAAGACACCTATACCTAGCAAGCAGAGCAGCCCTGCACAGGAAAGGGACCCCTAGTACTGCTCATGGGACTAAAGGAACCCATGGTGGGCAGCACAGACTGCCCCATCAGAATCCGCCAGTAGCAGGAGAAGCCACTAGGCCAGGTACACGTCCAGCAGCTAGGGTTAAATGTTCTGAATGCAACTAGTGGGGCCATGTAGCATACAGGTGTCCATGGAGGCAATGTGGGGAATCAAAGGTGAGGGAGCCAATAAGTAGGAAAGACAAAATGACAATTGTGGGTTGTCTTGAGACAACAGTGGTATAGAACTACCATCACGCAGATGTCCTGAAAGGGAAAGATTTGGATGAGGCAGTACTATGTACTTATGCAGTTTCATGCAGTGAGGCTAGGAGACAAGCATGTGAGTCTGGTAGCATTGGGGAGACCCAGACAGACTGCCTACTTGCAGCCAGGACTGCTGAGGTGGTTACTTCAGGGAGTAAGCTACGCTGTAGCAGTGAGACTGAATGTGAGCCACAGCTGCTTGTGGGTACTGATGTTCCCTTGGACAGGGTAACTGCAAAGGTAGAGGTGAGTAGTAGTACCCAGGCTGACAGTGAGGCACAGCTGTCAGAGAATGCCAGACTTCCTGTGGAAGGGGAGCTGGGAAGGGTTACAAGGACAGACTTGAGACAGGCTCAGCTCTCAGACCCTACATTGCAAGGCCTGAGGCAGATAGCTGGGGAAGCACCTGATTCTCAAGGGAAGGGGGAATCTGTGTACTGGAACATAGGGTTACTGTACAGAGAGTGGACCTCTGAGGGAGGGCTAGAAGGTGAGAGCGTACAGCAGATGGTAGTGCGTAGAGCTTACCACCTGGCACTTCTAGCCATAGCCCATGATATTCCCTTTGCAGGTCATATGGGCATAAAACATACAAAGAGGCATATTACGCAAAACTTTTATTGGCCTGGAATTTCCAGAGATGTAACAGGGTACTGCAGGACCTGTGAGCAGGGCCAAAAGGTAGGCAAGGCAGGAGACAAGGTGAGAGCTCCTTTGATGCCTTTGCCTGTGATTGAAGAGCCATTTCAGAGGGTAGCTACGGATATTGTGGGTCCTCTGAGTACCCCAAGTTCCACAGGGAAAAAGTATATCTTTGTGATTGTAGATTATGCTACTCAATACCTTGAGGCAGTGGCTTTGTCCTCCATTGAGACCGAGAAGGTGGCAAATGCTTTGCTAGATATTTTCAACAGGGTAAGTTTCCCAAAGGAAATACTGTCTGACAGAGGTGCCAATTTTAGGTCAGACCTGCTGGCTTGTCTGTGGAAGTCCTGTGGGGTGAAGCACATGAAGAGCACCCCCTACCATCCCCAGACTAATGGTCTTGTTGAGAGGTTAAACTCTGCAATCAAGTCCATGCTATGGGCATTTGCAGATCAGTTTAAGAAGGATTGGGGCAAATATTTGCCCCATCTGTTGTTTGCTTACAGAGAGTTTCTCCAGGAATCCACAGATTTTTCACCCTTTGCATTGCTGTTTGGGCATAGGGTGAGGGGACCTCTAGATTTAATTTGAGATGAATGGGAAGGTGAGTGTGAGTCTCACAAGAAGTCTGTTTTGGCACATGTCCTGAACCTCAGGACAAGGCTCAGGGAACTCATGGGCCTAGCCCAGGAGAACATGGCAGAAGCCAAACAACAGAAAAAGGTGTGGTATGGCAGGAATGCTCGAGCTAGAGAGTATGCTGTAGGGCAGCAGGTGATGGTTCTCATTCCTGTCAGACACAACAAGTTGCAAACAGCTTGGGAGGGACACTACAAGGTGGTAAGAAATGTATGTAATGTTAACTACATGGTGGAAGTGCTAGGCAGATGGCAGGGGCACAAATTGTACCATGTTAACATGATGAAACCTTACCATGATAGGGAGGACCTTGTGCTGAGCATTTGCAGTGGATTGCAGGAGGAATCTGAGGGAGATCTGGGGACTGATCTCCTCAGTGAGGCTCGGGCTGACACCTCAGTGGAAGGGGTAGCAATGTCCCAGCAGCTATTTCCTAACCAGGTTCTAGAAATCAGGGCAGTGTTGCAGGAGTTTGGGAGCATGTCCACCGGGAAACCAGGGAGCATCCACCTGGTGCAGCACCAGGTTCTGCGTGGATTACAGGAAATTAAATAGTCACACAGAGTCAGATACTTACCCCATGCCTAGGACAGATGAGGCCCTAGAGCAGCTGGGTGGGGCTAAGTATCTTACAGCCATTGTTCTTACCAAGGGTTACTGGCAGGTGCCCTTGACTCCCAGCCTTTGTGACTCCTTTTGGCTTGTATGAATGCATAAAGATGCCCTTTGGGATGAAGAATGCCCCAGCAATATTCCAGAGGCTGGTAGATCATATCTTAACAGGAGCAGGAGGGTTTGCCCTTGCTTACATGGATGATATTGCTATCTACAGCCATTCCTGGCAAGAGCACCTTCAGCATGTCAGAGAGGTGCTGGGCAGACTACAGAGAGCAGGGTTGACCATAAGCCGAGCAAATGTCAGGTGGGTATGGAAGAGGTCTCCTACCTAGGACATAGAGTGGGGAGTGGTAAGATAAGGCCAGATCCTGCCAAAGTGGAAGCTATTCAGGCATGGCCTGCACCTGTTACCAAAAAGCAGGTGAGGGCATTCTTAGGGACAGCAGGGTACTACAGAAAGTTTGTTCCCAATTATAGTACCATAGCTGCTCCCCTCACAGACCTGATAAGGAAGAACAGGCCAGATAAGGTAGTGTGGACTCCAGCATGTGAGCAGGAATTTCAGAAGCTTAAGGAAGCTTTGGGAGGACCCCCCCCCCTGTGTTAGCCAGTCCATTCTATACAAACAATTTGTTGTGCAGGTGGATGCTTCAAACTATGGGGTGGGGGCTGTACTTAGCCAGATTTCTTAAGAGGGAGAAGAGCAATCAGTGGTTTATCTCAGTCGTAGGCTCCAACCCAGGGAGGAATGCTATGCAGCAGTAGAAAAGGAATGTCTAACCATAGTGTGGGCACTACAAAAACTTCAGCCTTATCTGTATGGAAGAAAATTCACTGTGATGACAGATCAGAACCCTCTAACATGGTTAAACAGAGCTAGTCAGCAAAATGCCAAGTTGCTAAGATGGAGTCTGGGGATGCAAGTATATGATATGTCAGTGCAGCACCACAGTGGGAGTAGTAATGCCATTGCAGATGGGCTCTCAATACAGGGAATGGGGTGAGGTGCACCCAGATAGACCTGACACTCTCAAGCGATGTTTCTCAAGGGGCACTTGAAAAAATTGCTTGAGTTCCCTGGGGGGGAGAGATGTGACGATTGGGGAGAGATGGGCGAAGGCTGCCAGCCTAGTCAAATAGAATTTGATATATAATTCTATCAACTGTATAAATAAATGTAAAATACAGGCTTGTGTTTTTAAATGTAAGAAAACACTGTGAAATGTGGAACTGCGACATATGTGACAACATTGCACTCTACTGGCCCCATGAAGCATGTTGTATCCTTCCATGTTAGAATTCAGCCCGAGGGCGGCTGGATGAAGATTTCATGCCCATTGTTTTAAGGCTAAAGTTTATGACTAGAATTTAGATGTGGAAGGTGCTTTTGTTGCTTTAGTTTCTGTTAGCATATCCATGTGAAATGTCTTGTATTGTTGTAAGTTTCTGAGGAGGGTTAGATTGCTAAATAATGCAGTTTGTGGCCTGAGAACTCAGACCAGGTGTTAAGATGATGCAATATGAATACTGGGAAAACCTAAGTGTCAAAAATGATGTAATTTTGGGAGGGCCTTAGAGACATGTTTGTTAGTAATGTTTAAATACTATTTCTCACAAGAGACCTGAGAGCATTTTGATCTTGGACATCTAACTTACCAGTACTGCCTATGCTCTTTATGTATGTAAGTAGGATTGCAGCACTGTGTTTTCTCTAAGATTAGCTAAAGATTAGAAAGTTAAAGTATTTTTCTGTGTAATCAGATCTTTCCTATGATATTATTTTACGTTTCTGTGTGATCTGTGAACTCTTAGATATCTCTGTGATGTAGTAGATTTGTCTTGTGTTTTAATTATTTATTATTAAATATTTTTAAAACCTTCTACCTGTGGCTGGTTTGTGTAGAGATGAAGTATGCTTTAGAGTACATTATATATTTATAGAGTTTACTGTCTAAGCCCTTCCAATAAGCCTTAGACTGTATAGTCACATTACCATTGAATATTAATATTGCACAGTAATAACTGGACACCCTTTTAGGAGCCTTTTAGTAGCTGATATTATTAACTGGGTGGTGGCAGTAATTACTACTGTATAGCCTGGGTAAAGGGGCACTACTGGAGAATCTGTGTCAGCCTTTCCCAGGAGTGTCTGTGAAGTTGTATAAATACTTATCTCAAAGTGTGTGTGTGTTGTGTCAGCTACTTGGGCAGGGACACAAAGCACTGGTTGGACAGAGAGGGTACTGGAGGTTCTAGCTTGTCCAGTTAGGCTGAGACCTGGACCCTATAGCTGTGCCAGCAGGGAGTCTTATTGGGGACCTGTTGAGCAAGGGAGCAGCCAGCCCCAGACTGACTGTGATCTCTGTGTGCACTTAAGAGAAATTGTACTTTACTGTGTGTATTAGTTATCCTTTCCTCCTCTAGGAGACAACCTCCCTGGTGTTAGTGGTGAGAATTGAGGCTCCTTGACTGCTGGGCCAGGGCACGGTCGTCACACTGGGGACCACCAGATTGGCTTCCTTTTTATCATAGATTCATAGGTTCATAGGTAGGTACAAGGCTATTGGCCCTATGGCCTATATAAGCCTGGTCAAAAAGGTACCCTGGCTTTTGCCACCCAAGAAAATTATTTTCCTGTGCCCCTGTTGAACAGAGCCACAGAAATGATCCCCTGGGTGAATTTCCTATCCCCCATCCAGTTATTAAGATTTTCCTTGAAGAGTGCTAATGAGGAGCTTTGTTTGATATAGATAGGTAGTTTGTTCCAGAGTATGGGATGTCTCTGTAACAGGAATCTATCCCTCCAGCATGTTCTCTTTATTGTTGTGACAAGTTTTAGGTCCCTAGAGTGTGTAGCTCAGAGGGATTGGGATTTCTTTAAGTGGAGCATGTCCAACAGCTCTGGGTTTGATATAGCTCTGTATGTTAGGCAGAGATCGCCTCTGAGTAGGCGATATGCGACGGAGTAAAGCTGGAGTTTTTGAGACGGTATGCATAGGCATCTGTTTGAGGCTGGTAATCCTCTTTGTGAGGTATTTCTGTGGCCTTTTCCAGTTGTTGTTGATGTCTTGTGAGGTACATACCAAAAGGGGCACTGTATTCTATAATGGGTCTAATGAGTGACGAGTAGAGGGGAACAATTACCTCTTTTTTCCTGGATGAGAAACCTTTTGTGATGAGGTGTGCCATGTAGAAGGATTTCCTGACTACTGTGGTGATGCGATTATCAAAGGAGAGACTACTGTCCACCTGTGTCCCAAGGTCTCTTATCACACTTTCAGTGTTAAGTAGACTACCGCCTATGTGGTAGTTCATGGGTACAGAGTTTTTACCAAAAGAGATGACAATGTACTTTTTGCTATTGAGCTTGAGGCCATGGCTTTGACACCAGGCGTCTGTCTCAGTGAGGTCCTTTTGTAGGATGTCCACATCATTAGGAGTTTTGATTATGGCTCCTAGTTTGCAGTCATCTGTGAACTTCATTAGCCAAAGACCTTCTGCGTTATCCTGTACTTCAGAGAAGTAGATACCAAACAGGAGAGGACCCAGGACTGAACCTTGTGGTACTCCACTTGTCACTGGTCTGAAGTCAGATGTGAAGTCTGCTACTTTCACACTGTGGGTTCTGTCAGTGAGCCAGTTGGCAACCCATCTTGTGACATAGGGATTTATACCTAGTTTAGTGAGCTTATCTATAATTCCAGAGTGGGGGATGGTGTTGAAAGCCTTGGCGAGATCTAGATAGGCTGTGTGAACCACCTTGTTCTCATCTACGGCTTTGGTGACTGCTTCAAAGAAGTCTATCGGGAGACATGATCTGCCTTTTACAAACCTGAACCGGGTGGGGTCCAGAGTTGGAGATTACCAATGTCATTGTTTATAAGTTCCATGATGATATGTTCCATAGCCTTACAAACCAGGCTCGTCAGGCTAATGGGATGGTAGTTCCTGGGTTCCATGGTGGCTCTTCCTTTGTGGAGTGGGATGACCATTGCTGTGCGCCATTCAGTGGGCACAAAGCCTGAGGTAAGGCTATGATTGAACATGGTACTTGGGTGGGGTGCCAGTTCATTCTGTAGTTCATGTAGAATGCAGCCTTTTTTTGAAGGATAGCATCTTGGTTCTGTTAGGGATTGCATGATCCATGCACTCATGTAAGCGCTTATGAAGTGCATTTGTGTAGGATTCACCAGTAGTACCTCTATTGTCCGTCTGCATGGGTGTCATTTTTTGGAGGATAGTGCCTTGGTTCTCTTGGGGATGGCATGATCCATGCACTCGTGCATGTGCTTATACAGTGCATTTGTATAGGATTCAGCAGTTATACCTCTATTTTCCGTCTGTATTGGTGTCGGGAAGTTTGCCACTTCTGTCTTAAGAAGTATGAAATTGTCTTTGGTGTGGTTTCCTTAATGGGAGGTGGGGTGGAATATTGATGTCTAAGGTGATTAGCTTGTTGTCGGATCTGACAAACGAGGAGTTGACCTCTGGTATGGATCATCAGTTGCCCATATTGGTAATGACCAGGACATTGCTGCCCCTGGTGGGGGTATGGGCAAGTTGGTCCAGGGCATTGGAATTTATGAATTCCAGAAAGTGTTGAGCAAATGAGTTAGTACATGAGTAGTTTTCCCAGTTGATGATGGAGTAGTTGAAATCACCCATTATTAGGGTATTGGCCTGTACCTTAATATTACCCAGTATATCAAGAAACGTGGAGTGGGCATCCTGGGGCATGGCGGGGGATCTGTAACAAGCTACAACCTGGATTGCAGTCTTGCCAAGTGTTAGTTGCAGTTGGATAATTTCGGATGCATTATGTTGAGCAACTAACCTGGAGGTGTGGATATCCTTAATGAATATGGACACGCCTCCTCCTTTAATGTTTCAGTCCAGGTTAGGTGGCCAAAAGGTGTGGTGTGAGTTATAACCTGCTTATGCAGGGGTGCTCCCTGCAACCTTGAACCAGGTCTCTGTCACTGCACAAATGTCAATGTTCTCCATTTTAAGGAGTGTCTCGAGTGAATGCATTTTGAGGTTTAGACTTCTAGCATTGAGTAGCATTACCCTCAGATTTTGCTTGCTTATATCTGCTATGGTGGCGAGTTTGTCATTTGAACCTTGCCTAAAAAAGGCATTATAGGAGTGACAATAGCCTCAGCCAGTATCCAGAATCCCAGGGGTAACAGGTGCAGGCCATCTCTGGGAAAGCATCATGGTCTGTTGATCATGTCGTCCCAGGCAGACAGACACTGGATTCCCTTAGTATGACACCAGAAGCTTAGCCAATTGTTGAAGTCAATCATTTTGTCCTTGTATTGTGGTATCATTCTGGGTGATGGCGGGATGCTACTCTGGGCTAGAGTCACACCTGCCTAGGCTACATGATCCAAGAGCTCCTCCATGTCTCTTTTCATGTAGTCCATTTGTACTTGTTGTGGAGTGACCTGAGTGCTTGCGTTATGTGGCGGATCCTGGCACCTGACAGGCAGCTGACAGTAACTTTGTCCTTGTTTTGCCTGGTGAGTGGGATATCAGTGTGCCTGACTATAGAGTCACCTATGACTAGTGCATTGGGTAGGTTGTTTTGCCTTATGGGCTGAGGTTATGTGGCATACTAATTTTGTGGGCTATGTGTCATTTGGATAGTGTTGGGGGGTGGTGGTTGCTTACGTTTCAGCTTTGGAGGTCTCTGTTGTTTGGGCAGATTTTTATTGAGAGCCTCCATGAATGTAGGGGTGTTTTGTGTTACTATGTGTGGGTTTAGGTTGTGTAGGTTTTGATGGACTATGTGTTGAGTGTGGTGTGGTGCAGGTGTTTACCTTTTCCTCTTGACTGTCTAGTACAGTCTTGGCTGGAGAGAGCTTGGCTTCCAGTTTGTCTATGTAAGTGCATCTCTCAGAGGTTGTAGTGTTGGGTAGTAGGAGGAGATGGTTGTCACTGTACATGAAGCAATTGTTACATTGCCCCAAGATGCCCAGATTCATCTAGTGGACAGGAGAAAATACCAGGAGCTGACCCTTAGACATGCCTGGATAGGTGCATATTAATTTAAATACTAAAACTGTTTTCCTCATAACAAGTGAGGAAAGTTGAGTGCTGCAGTAATTTGTAGGTTATGTAGTGCTTGTAACACGTTTTGAACAAGTGCTGAGCACAAGGAAACAGTTTTGAGTGCTAAAACTAGAAAACTGGCTAGTTCTAAGGGAAAATTAAAAAAAGCAGACTTTCTGGCACCAGGGAATATTTTAACCCTAGTTAAACGGTGCTGCACAATGTGCAAAACCAACCAAACACAGGTTTTTAAACAGAAAGATAAAAGGGATAGAAATAGCCCAAAATGGCCAGTAAAACTACAGATTCTGAGCTGAAACCACTCCTCCAGTGACAGGCTCCTCAAAGCTCACCACTCTCACTGATGAACAGAGAAGCTTCATTCTATCGTAGTAAGGTCTGGGCAACACAGAAACTACAAAACAGCCCAGAATTCAGCAAAATCTGAAAACCAGACTCTACTGGTTATAGAAAGGTGGGAAACGAGTAGAGAGATAGGATTTTTTTTGTTTGTCTTTTTCAAAAATTAAAACAGATGCAGTAAAACAAACATTTTTAAAGCAGAAAAATAGCTATTGCACTTGAGCGTGTAGCCATCAACAGTTCAACAGTTGAAAAACACTTAAAAATTATCAGTTAAAGTGCAAACAGTATCAGAATTAAAAAAAACAGTTAAAATCAGTTGCAACCTTAATAAAAAAAATGCTCGGAATAGTGCAGCTAGCGAAAATAAGCAATAAAAAGAAAAACAGAGGTACTTAATCCACTCAAAGTCTCCCTTTTCTCCCTCTACTGCTGTAGAACTCTGCAGGACACCCAGACAGGATCTTCCTGAGGTAATACAAGTGCAAAAAATGTGCAAACACAAGTTTTTAAATAGATAGATGAAAGGGATAGAAATAGCCCAAAATGGCTAATAAAACTACAGATTCTGAGCTGAAACCACTTCTCCAGCGACAGATAGGCTGTTCAAAGCTCACCACTCTCACTGATGAACAGAGAAGCTTCCTTCTGTCTTAGTAAGGTCTGGGCAACACAGAAACTACAAAACTGCCCAGAATTCACAAAATCGGAAAACCGGACCCTACTGGTTATAAAAAGGCGGGAAATGAGTAAAGAGACAAGATTTTGTTGGTTTTTTTCAAAAATTAAAACAGATACAGTAAAACAAACACTTTTAGAGCAGAAAAATGGCTATCGCACTTGTGTGTAGCCCTCAACAGTTAAACAGCTAAAAAACACTTAAAAACGATTAGTTAAAGTGCAAAAAGTATCAGAGTAAAAAAAAAAAACAGTTCAAATAAGCTGCAAAGTTAATAAAAACACTCAGAATTGTGTGGCTAGCAAAAATAAGCAATAAAAAGCAAAACAGAGGTAGTTAATCCACTCAAAGTCTCCCTCTTGTCTCTCGGCTGCTATAGAACTCTCCAGGTAGGGCTGGCCTTTGGTCAACTGGTGCCCTAGACAAAAGGGCTCCACAGCACCGCCCACTCACCACCTCGTTCCCCCATCCTGATCTACCTACATTACCCAGATTACTGGAAAACTGACTTTGCTAGAGTGGCACCCTAGGCAGCTGCCTTAGTTGGCCTATGCCTAAGGCTGGCTATGTCTGCAGGACACCCAGGCAGGATCTTGCTTAGATAATACAAACGCAAAAAACGCACAAACTCAGGTATTTAAACAGAAAGATGAAAGGGATAGAAATAGCCCAAAATGGCCAATAAAACTACAGATTCTAAGCTGAAAACACTCCTCCAGTGGCAGACAGGCTGCTCAAAGCTCACCACTCTCACTGATGAACAGAGAAGCTTTCTTCTATCTTAGTAAGGTCTGGGCATCACAGAAAATCCAAAGCCCAGAATTCAGCAAAATCTGAAAACTGGACTCTACTGGTTATAGAAAGATGGGAAACGAGTAGAGAGATAGGATTTTTTTTTTTCAAAAATTAAAACAGATACAGTAAAACAAACACTTTTAAAGCAGAAAAATGGCTATTGCACTTGAGTGTGTCACCCTCAACAGTTCAACAGTTGAAAAACACTTAGAAACGATCAGTTAGACTAGTTTTATAAACTTTAACAACACCGCAGGAATAGGGGGGAACCAATTTGAGAAAAGATGAGAAAAAAGCAAACAATGCCAGCAAATATATAAAATAATTCAGTCAGGCAAAAATGAAGGCAATGCAGAGCTCTGTAAAGTGCCAAGAAATATACTTATCAGCAATATATTTCCAGATTGTTTGAGAAGCACTCCAGTGAGAACACAAAGAAATTCTAACAGTGTATAGATTTAATTCTCTGGTGTGCTGGGGGCCCTGCAAGCTTCTCAGGTATGACTACTGTGCTTTGGCACAGGTGGAGCTCCTGCACTCGGCAGCCTCATGGCCATGCAGCTCAACCTGTATGTCAGATGTGGAATTACAGGAAGGCTTCCTGACAGCAATACCAGGTATAGGTTCATAGGTTCGTACTAGGCTATCTGCCCAAGGGCATTTATAAGCCTAGCCCATAGTTATTTGGCTTTCGCCACCCCTTTAGTTTGAATAAAACTATGCCTATTATTTTGCTGTGCCTCTGTCAAGCAGTGACACTGAAGTAATCCCTGGGGTATATCTGCGATCCCCCATCCATTGGTCAAGATTCCTCTTGAACAAGGCCAGCGAGGTGCTCTGCCTCACATGTACCGGGATTTTGTTCCACAGCATAGGGAGTCTCTGGGTGATGAATCTGTCCCTCCAGCACGCTCTATTAATAACCGTGTCAAGGTTTAAGTCTCCGCCTTGTGGTTCTGAAGGATCTAGATTTTTGAGGTGAAGCATATTCATCAAATCAGGGTTTGACATGGCCTTATATGTCAGGCACAGGTCTCCTCTGAGCAAACGGTATGAGACTGAATAGAGCTGGAGTTCTTTCAGTCGGGCAGCATAAGACATATTTTGAGACCCTTTATCCTTTTGGTGAGGAACTTTTGGGGCCTTTCCAGCTGCTGCAGGTGTCGGGTCAGATACATTCTGAATGGGGCATTGTACTCAATCATAGGTCTAATGAGTGATGAGTACAGGGGACGATGACCTCCCTTGATCTAGATGTGAATCCCTTCATGATCAGGTGGGCAATGTAGAAGGTTTTCCTAACTACTTTAGCAACATGAGTGTCAAACGAAAGGCTACTGTCAACCTGGGTCCCCAGATCCCTGATGACTTCTTCTGTGCTCAGTGGATTGCCACCTATATGGTAGCTAGGGGTAACCTTGTTTTTCCCGAAGGGTATGACTATGCATTTCTTGGCATTTAACTTTAGGCCATGGCTCTGGCACCAGTTATCCGCTTCTGTGAGGCCCTTCTGAAGGATATCTGTGTCAGATGTGTTTTCGACTATGGCCCAGTTTGCAGTCATCTGCAAACTTTGTCAGCCATAACCCTACTGTGTTTGCTTGTACTTCAGAAAAGTAGATGCCGAACAAGAGTGGACCCAGGACTGATCCCTGTGGGACACCACTTGTGACAGGCTTTGAGTCTGACATGGCTCCAGCAACTCTGACCCTGTGGGTTCTGTCACTTAGCCAGTTTGCAACCCATCTTGTGATGTATGGGTTTACATTCAAGCTGATGAGTTTTTCGATGATACCTGAGTGGGGTATTGTGTCGAAGGCCTTTGC